>NC_140999.1:165207115-165331621 GCF_052327205.1 Somniosus microcephalus | reverse complement strand
CACACACACACCAATACACTCATCTCTCTCACACTCCCAATCTCTCTCTCTCACACTCCCAATCTCTCTCTCACACACACCATCCCCACTCCCCAATCACTCTCACTCTCTCACCACCCAACTCTCTCTCTCACACACCCACCCAGTCTCTCCTCTCTCACACACTCCCAATCTCTCTCTCACACTCCCCAATCTCTCTCACACACCCATCACTCTCACGCTCACACTCCAAATCTCTCACTCTCTCACACTCCCAAACTCTCTCTCTCTCACACTCCAATCTCTCTCTCTCTCACACTCCCAATCTCTCTCTCTCACACTCCCAAATCTCTCTCTCTCACACTCCCAGTCTCTCTCTCTCACACACTCCCAATCTCTCTCTCACACTCCCAATCTCTCTCTCTCTCACACTCCCAATCTCTCTCTCAGCACACCCAATCTCTCTCTCTTCACACTCCCAACTCTCTCACACACACTCCCAATCTCTCACTCTCTCTCACACTCCCCAATCTCCTCTCTCTCACACTCCCAATCTCTCTCTCTCTCACACTCCCAATCTCTCTCTCTGTCACACTCCCAATCTCTCTCACACTTCCCAATCTCTCTCTCTCATCTCACGCCCAATCTCTCTCTCTCTCACACTCCCAATCTCTCTCTCTGTCACACTCCCAATCTCTCTCACACTCCCAATCTCTCTCTCTCTCTCACGCCCAATCACTCTCCTCACATCACACTCCCAAACTCTCACTCGCTCACACTCCCAATCACTCTCTCAGTCACCCACCCAAACACACACACACTCCCAATCTCACACACTTACACACACTCCCACACTCACACACTCCCAATCACTCTCACTCCCACACTCCCAACCCACTCTCACACACCCCAATCTCTCTCACACTCCCAGTCTCTCTCTCTCACACACTCCCATCTCTCTCTCTCACACATCCCAATCTCTCTCTCTCACACTCCAATCTCTCTCTCTCACACACTCCCAGTCTCTCTCTCTCTCCACTCCCAATCACTCTCACACACACTCCCAATCTCTCTCTCTCTCACACTCCCACTCTCTCACACTCACACACTCCCAAACACTCTCACACACTCTCACTCCATCTCCCTCACACACACTCCAGTCTCACACTCTCACACTCCCAGTCTCACTCTCTCTCACACACTCCCAGTCTCTCACTCACTCACACTCCCAGATCACTCCTCTCTCACACTCCCAACTCTCTCTCTCACACTCCCAATCACTCTCTCACACTCCCACACACTCTCTCACTCACACTCCCAATCTCTCTCTCTCTCACACACCCAATCTCTCTCTCTCACACTCCCAATCTCTCTCACTCTCACACTCCCAATCTCTCTCTCTGTCACACTCCCAATCTCTCTCACACTCCCAATCTCTCTCTCTCTCTCACTCCCAATCTCTCTCTCTCTCACACTCCCCAACTCTCTCTCTCACACCACTCCCAATCTCTCTCTCTGTCACACTCCCAATCTCTCTCTCCTCACACTACCAATCTCTCTCTCTCTCACACTCCCAATCTCTCTCTCTCTCACACTCCCAATCTCTCTCTCTCTCACACTCCCAATCTCTCTCTCTCTCACACTCCGAATCTCTCTCTCTCTCACACTCCCAATCTCTCTCTCTCTCACACTCCCAGTCTCTCTCTCTCTCACACTCCCAATCTCTCTCTCTCTCACACTCCAATCTCTCTCTCTCTCAAACTCCCAATCTCTCTCTCTCACACTCCCAATCTCTCTCTCTCACACTCCCAATCTCTCTCTCTCTCACACTCCAGTCTCCTCTCTCTCTCACACTCCCAAATCTCTCTCTCTCACACTCCCAATCTCTCTCTCTCTCACACTCCCAATCCCTCTCTCTCTCACACTCCCAATCTCTCGCTCTCTCACACTCCCATTCTCTCTCTCTCTCACACTCCAATCTCTCTCTCTCTCACACTCCCAATCTCTCTCTCTCTCACACTCCCAGTCTCTCTCTCTCTCACACTACCCCAATCTCTCTCTCTCTCACACTCCCAGTCTCTCTCTCTCTCACACTCCCAATCTCTCTCTCTCTCACACTCCCAATCTCTCTCTCTCTCGCACTCCCAATCTCTCTCTCTCTCCACCCCCAATCTCTCTCTCTCACACACCCAATCTCTCTCTCTCACACTCCCAATCTCTCTCTCTCACACTCCCAATCTCTCTCTCTCACACTCCCAATCTCTCTCTCTCACACTCCCAATCTCTCTCTCTCTCACACTCCCAATCTCTCTCTCTCTCACACTCCCAATCTCTCTCTCTCTCACACTCTAATCTCTCTCTCCTCTCACACTCCAATCTCTCTCCCTCACACTCCGTCTCTCTCTCTCACACTCCCAATCTCTCTCTCTCTCACACTCCCAATCTCTCTCTCTCTCACACTCCCAATCTCTCTCTCTCACACTCCCAATCTCTCTCTCTCTCACACTCCCAATCTCTCTCTCCCACACTCCCAGCCTCTCTCTCTCTCACACTCCCAATCTCTCTCTCTCTCACACTACCACTCTCTCTCTCTCACACTCCCAATCTCTCTCTCTATCACACTCCCAATCTCTCTCTCTCTCTCTCTCTCTCTAACTCCCAGTCTCTCTCTCTCTCTCCCACTCCCAGACTCTCTCTCTCTCTCACTCACTCTCCCAGTCTCTCTCTCTCACTCCCAGTCTCCTCTCTCTCTCTCTCACTCCCAGTCTCTCTCTCTCTCTCTCTCTCACTCCCAGTCTCTCTCTCTCTCTCTCACTCCCAGTCTCTCTCTCTCTCTCTCACTCCCAGTCTCTCTCTCTCTCTCTCTCTTACCTCCCGTCTCTCATTCTCTCTCTCTCTCACACTCCCAGTCTCTCTCTCTCTCTCTCACATTCCCAGTCTCTCTCTCTCTCTCTCACTCCGTCTCTCTCTCTCACACTCCCAATCTCTCTCTCTCTCTCTCCCACTCCCAGTCTTTCTCTCTCTCTCACTCACTCTCCCAGTCTCTCTCTCTCTCTCTCACACTCCCAGTCTCTCTCTCTCTCTCACTCCCAATCTCTCTCTCTCTCTCCCACTCCCAGTCTCTCTCTCTCTCTCACTCACTCTCCAGTCTCTCTCACTCTCACTCCTAGTCTCTCTCTCTCTCTCTCTCACTCCCAGTCTCTCTCTCTCTCTCTCTCACACTCCTAGTCTCTCTCTCTCTCAGTTCAGTTCAGTTCAGTTCAAATGCTTTATTGGCATGAAAGTTTACAGAGAACCATATTGCCAAAGCTTACATAGCAAAAAGGTACAGTTTTCCAACATTCTGTAAGTGTCAATCGATTTGACATTTGTTGGGTATATACAATATTACTTTTAAACAATATTAATTTTAAACAGTCTTTCTACTTCATTTGGTACGTTCAATATTAATTTTAAACAGTCTTACTTTTAAACAGTCCTCAGGTTGTGACATGTTGTTACATATTTAGCCCCAAGGTATGGTCTGTCTCCTTCTCCTAGGACTAATCTCAATTTTGACAGATCATCCAATTCCTTGAAATCTGGGGTTGTTTGGCTTAGCTTGTTGAATAATATGTTTCTTGATGTGTTGAATTTTTCGCATTTTAGGAGAAATGCATTTCTGTTTCAACCTCGCCAGCCAGACATTGATCGCATATTCTATTCTCTCTAGGCTGCCAGGATTTCTTGTATCTGCCTTTTTCAATTTCCAGTTGGTGGGTCGCTTAGTCTGTACCTGGTGAGGGTCTGTCTCTGTTTTGTGTCTCTGATGGTCGTGAGGTAGTCTGCCAGTTTATATTCTCTTTTTAGGGCCCGGTAACATTCTAATCTGCTTTGGCTTTCGGTTATTTTGTTCCAATGTTCCAGGTAGGTTTCTTTGCATTTTTTAATGATTTGGTTCACTCGGATTGGTGTTTGGACGGCTGTGTTGGTCTGGGGCTGGTCAGGGTCCGGCTGAGTACTTAGTTTCAGTAGCAGCTGACTCAGGGACTCTTTTCTAGGTTTAGCTCTTGGGTCTGAAAGGCTTTGAAATGAAGGGTGTCTGGGGAGCTAGATTTGAGGTGATTTAGGAAGTTTAGTGCTCGTTTTTGGATGTTTATTATTATTATCTCTCTCTCACACTCGCAGTCTCTCTCTCTCTCTCACATTCCCAGTCTCTCTCACTCTCACACTCCCAATCTCACACACCCTCACACTCCCCATCTCTCTCTCACACTCCCAACCTCACTCACACACTCCCAATCTCTCTCACTCACACTCACAATCTCTCTCTCTCTCACACTTCCAATCTCTCTCTCTCACACACTCCCAATCTCTCACTCTCTCACACTCCCATCTCTCTCTCACTCACACCCCAAACTCTCACTCCTCACACTCCCAATCTCTCTCTCTCTCACATTCCCAATCTCTCACTCTCACACTCCCAATCTCTCTCTCTCTCACACACCCCAATCTCTCTCTCTCACACTTCCAATCTCTCTCTCTCTCACACTTCCCAATCTCTCTCTCTCTCACACTCCCAATCTCTCTCTCTCTCACACTCCCAGTCTCTCTCTCTCTCTCACACTCCCAACTCTCTCTCTCTCACACTCCCAATCTCTCTCTCTCTCACACTCCCAATCTCTCTCTCTCTCACACTCCCAATCTCTCTCTCACACACTCCAATCTCTCTCTCTCTCACACTCCCAGCCTCCTCTCTCTCACACTCCCAATCTCTCTCTCTCACACACCCAACTCTCTCTCTCTCACACTCCCAATCTCTCTCTCTCACACACTCCCAGTCTCTCTCTCTCTCACACTCCAATCTCTCTCTCTCACACTCCCAATCTCTCTCTCTCTCACACTCCCAATCTCTCTCTCTCACACACTCCCAATCTCTCTCTCTCTCTCACTCCCAATCTCTCTCTCTCACACACTCCCAGTCTCTCTCTCTCACACTCCCAATCTCTCTCCCTCTCACACTCCCAGTCTCTCTCTCTCTCACACTCCCAGTCTCTCTCTCTCTCACACTCCCAATCTCTCTCTCTCACACTCCCAAACTCTCTCTCTCACACTCCCATCTCTCTCTCTCTCTCACACTCCCAATCACTCTCACTCTCACACACCCAATCTCTCTTCTCACACACCCAATCTCTCACTCTGTCACACCTCCCAATCTCTCTCCACTGTCACACTCCCAATCTCTCTCACACTCCCAATCTCTCTCTCTCTCTCACTCCCAATCTCTCTCTCTCTCACACTCCCAATCTCTCTCTCTCTCACACTCCCAATTCTCTCTCTCTCACACTACCAATCTCTCTCTCTCTCACACTTCCAATCTCACTCTCTCTCACACTCCCAATCTCACTCTCTCTCATACACCCATCCTCTCTCTCTCACACTCCCAATCTCCTCACTCACACTCCCATCTCTCTCTCTCTCACACTCCCCAATCTCTCTCTCCTCACACTCCCCAACTCTCACACTCTCACACTCCCAATCTCTCTCTCACACTCCAATCTCTCTCTCTCTCACACTCCAATCTCTCTCTCACACACACTACCCAATCTCTCTCTCTCTCACACTCCCAGTCCTCTCTCTCTCTCTCACACTACCAATCTCTCTCTCTCTCACACTCCCAAACTCTCTCTCTCTCACACACCCAATCTCTCTCTCTCTCACACTCCCAATCTCTCTCTCTCACACTCCCAATCTGCTCACACTCCCAGTCACTCTCTCTCTCACACTCACAATCTCTCTCTCCTCACACTCCCAATCTCTCTCTCTCACACTCCCAATCTCTCTCTCTCACACACTCCCAGTCTCTCTCACTCACACACCCAACTCTCTCTCTCACACACTCCCAATCTCTCTCTCTCTCACACTCCCAATCTCTCTCTCACACACACCCCAATCTCTCTCTCTCTCTCACTCCCAATCTCACTCTCTCACACACTCCCAGTCCTCTCATCTCACACACTCCCAATCTCTCTCTCTCTCACACCCCATCTCTCTCACTCACACTCCCAGTCTCTCTCTCTCTCACACTCACAATCTCTCTCCTCACACTCCCAATCTCTCTCTCTCACACTCCCCAATCTCTCTCTCTCTCTCACACTCCCAATCTCTCCTCTCACACACACACCCAATCTCTCTCTCTCACACTCCCAATCTCTCTCTCTCTCACACTCCCAATCTCTCTCTCTGTCACACTCCCAATCTCTCTCACACTCCCAATCTCTCTCTCATCTCTCACTCCCAATCTCTCTCTCACTCACACACCCACTCTCTCTCACTCCACACTCCCAATCTCTCTCTCTCCACACTCCCAATCTCTCCTCTCACACTCCCAATCTCTCTCTCTCTCACACTCCCAACTCTCTCTCACCCACACTCCCAATCTCTCTCTCCTCACACACTCCCAATCTCTCTCTCTCTCACACTCCCAATCTCTCTCTCTCACACTCCCAATCTCTCTCTCTCTCACACTCCCAATCTCTCTCTCTCACACACTCCCAATCTCTCTCTCTCTCTCACTCCCAGTCTCTCTCTCTCTCACACTCCGAATCTCTCTCTCTCTCACACTCCCAATCTCTCTCTCTCACACACTCCCAGTCCTCTCTCTCTCTCACACTCCCAATCTCTCTCTCACACACTCCAATCTCTCTCTCTCTCACACTCCCAATCTCTCTCTCTCACACACACCCAATCTCTCTCACCCTCTCACTCCCAATCTCTCACTCTCCACACACTCCCATCTCTCTCTCTCACACTCCCATCTCTCTCTCACACACTCCCATCTCTCTCTCTCACACACTCCCAAACTCTCTCTCACACACCCAACTCTCTCTCTCACACTCCCAAATTCACTCTCACACACCCAATCTCTCTCTCTCACACACACCCAATCTCTCTCTCTCACACTCCCAATCTCTCTCTCTCTCAACCCCAATCTCTCTCTCTTCACACTCCCAATCTCTCTCACACTCCCCATCTCTCTCTCTCACGCCCCAATCTCTCTCTCTCTCACACTCCCAATCTCACCTCAGTCACACTCCCAATCTCTCTCACACTCCAATCTCTCTCTCACTCTCACGCCAAACTCTCTCTCTCACACACTCCCAATCTCTCTCTCTCTCACACTCCCAATCTCTCTCTCTGTCACACTCCCAATCTCTCTCACACTCCCAATCTCTCTCTCTCTCTCACTCCCAATCTCTCCTCTCTCACACTCCCAGTCTCTCTCTCTCTCTCACACTACCAATCTCTCTCTCTCTCACACTCCCAATCTCTCTCTCTCACACACTCCCAATCTCTCTCACTCTCACACACCCAATTCACACTCTCACACACCCAATCTCTCACACTCCCAGTCTCTCTCTCACTCACACTCCCAATCTCTCTCTCTCACACTCCCAATCTCTCTCTCTCACACTCCAATCTCTCACTCTCACACACTCCCAGTCTCTCTCTCTCTCACACTCCCAATCTCTCTCTCTCACACTCCCCAATCTCTCTCTCTCTCACACGCCCAATCTCTCTCTCTCACACACTCCCAATCTCTCTCTCTCTCTCACTCCCAGTCTCTCTCTCTCACACTCCCAATCTCTCTCTCTCTCACACTCCCAGTCACTCTCTCTCTCACACTCCCAGTCTCTCTCTCTCTCACACTCCCAATCTCTCTCTCTCACACTCCCAATCTCTCTCTCTCACACTCCCACTCTCTCTCTCTCTCACACTCCCAATCTCTCTCTCTCTCACACTCCCAATCTCTCTCTCTCACACTCCCATCTCTCTCTCTCTCACACTCCCAATCTCTCTCTCTGTCACACTCCCAATCTCTCTCACACTCCCAATCTCTCTCTCTCTCTCACTCCCAATCTCTCTCTCTCTCACACTCCCAATCTCTCTCTCTCTCACACTCCCAATCTCTCTCTCTGTCACACTCCCAATCTCTCTCTCTCACACTACCAATCTCTCTCACTCTCACACTCCCAATCTCTCTCTCTCTCACACTCCCAATCTCTCTCTCTCTCACACTCCCAATCTCTCTCTCTCTCACACTCCGAATCTCTCTCTCTCTCACACTCCCAATCTCTCTCTCTCTCACACTCCCAGTCTCTCTCTCTCTCACACTCCCAATCTCTCTCTCTCTCACACTCCCAATCTCTCTCTCTCTCAAACTCCCAATCTCTCTCTCTCACACTCCCAATCTCTCTCTCTCACACTCCCAATCTCTCTCTCTCTCACACTCCCAGTCTCTCTCTCTCTCACACTCCCAATCTCTCTCTCTCACACTCCCAATCTCTCTCTCTCTCACACTCCCAATCCCTCTCTCTCTCACACTCCCAATCTCTCGCTCTCTCACACTCCCATTCTCTCTCTCTCTCACACTCCCAATCTCTCTCTCTCTCACACTCCCAATCTCTCTCTCTCTCACACTCCCAGTCTCTCTCTCTCTCACACTCCCAATCTCTCTCTCTCTCACACTCCCAGTCTCTCTCTCTCTCACACTCCCAATCTCTCTCTCTCTCACACTCCCAATCTCTCTCTCTCTCGCACTCCCAATCTCTCTCTTTCACACCCCCAATCTCTCTCTCTCACACTCCCAATCTCTCTCTCTCACACTCCCAATCTCTCTCTCTCACACTCCCAATCTCTCTCTCTCTCACACTCCCAATCTCTCTCTCTCACACTCCCAATCTCTCTCTCTCTCACACTCCCAATCTCTCTCTCTCTCACACTCCCAATCTCTCTCTCACTCTCACACTCCCAATCTCTCTCCCTCACACTCCGTCTCTCTCTCTCACACTCCCAATCTCTCTCTCTCTCACACTTCCAATCTCTCTCTCTCTCACACTCCCAATCTCTCTCTCTCTCACACTCCCAATCTCTCTCTCTCTCACACTCCCAATCTCTCTCTCCCACACTCCCAGCCTCTCTCTCTCTCACACTCCCAATCTCTCTCTCTCTCACACTACCAATCTCTCACTCTCACACTCCCAATCTCTCTCTCTCTCACACTCCCAATCTCTCTCTCTCTCTCACACTCCCAATCTCTCTCTCTATCACACTCCCAATCTCTCTCTCTCTCTCTCTCTCTCTCTCTCTCTCTAACTCCCAGTCTCTCTCTCTCTCTCCACTCCCAGACTCTCTCTCTCTCTCACTCACTCTCCCAGTCTCTCTCTCTCACTCCCAGTCTCTCTCTCTCTCTCACTCCCAGTCTCTCTCTCTCTCTCTCTCACTCCAGTCTCTCTCTCTCTCTCTCACTCCCAGTCTCTCTCTCTCGCTCTCACTCCCAGTCTCTCTCTCTCTCTCTCTCTTACTCCCAGTCTCTCATTCTCTCTCTCTCACACACTCCCAGTCTCTCTCTCTCTCTCTCACATTCCCAGTCTCTCTCTCTCCAATTCCAATTCCAATTCCAATTAAAATGCTTTATTGGCATGAAAGTTTACAGAGAACCATATTGCCAAAGCTTACATAGCAAAAAGGTACAGTTTTCCAACATTCTGTAGGTGTCAATCGATTTGACATTTGTTGGGTACATACAATATTACTTTAAACAGTATTAATTTTAAACAGTCTTTGTACTTCATTTGGTACGTTCAATATTAATTTTAAACAGTCTTAATTTTAAACAGTCCTCAGGTTGTGACATGTTGTTACATATTTGGCCCCAAGGTATGGTCTGTCTCCTTCTCCTAGGACTAATCTCAATTTTGACAGATCATCCAATTCCTTGAAATCTGGGGTTGTTTGGCTTAGCTTGTTGAATAATATGTTTCTTGATGTGTTGAATTTTTCGCATTTTAGGAGGAAATGCATTTCTGTTTCAACCTCGCCAGCCAGACATTGATCGCATATTCTATTCTCTCTAGGCTGCCAGGATTTCTTGTATCTGCCTTTTTCAATTTCCAGTTGGTGGTCGCTTAGTCTGTACCTGGTGAGGGTCTGTCTCTGTTTTGTGTCTCTGATGGTCGTGAGGTAGTCTGCCAGTTTATATTCTCTTTTTAGGGCCCGGTAACATTCTAATCTGCTTTCGCTCTCTCTCTCACTCCGTCTCTCTCTCTCACACTCCCAATCTCTCTCTCTCTCTCTCCCACTCCCAGTCTTTCTCTCTCTCTCACTCACTCTCCAGTCTCTCTCTCTCACTCCCAGTCTCTCTCTCTCTCTCTCACTCCCAGTCTCTCTCTCTCTCTCTCACACTCCCAGTCTCTCTCTCTCTCTCACTCCCAATCTCTCTCTCTCTCTCCCACTCCCAGTCTCTCTCTCTCTCTCACTCACTCTCCCAGTCTCTCTCTCTCTCACTCCTAGTCTCTCTCTCTCGCTCTCTCACTCCCAGTCTCTCTCTCTCTCTCTCTCACACTCCTAGTCTCTCTCTCTCTCTCTCACACTCGCAGTCTCTCTCTCTCTCTCACATTCCCAGTCTCTCTCTCTCTCTGTCTCACTCCCAGTCTCTCTCCCTCACACTCCCAATCTCTCTCTCTCACACTCCCAATCTCTCTCTCACACTCCCAATCTCTCTCTCTCACACTCCCAATCTCTCTCTCTCTCACACTCCCAATCTCTCTCTCTCTCACACTCCCAATCTCTCTCTCTCTCGCACTCCCAATCTCTCTCTCTCACACCCCCAATCTCTCTCTCTCACACTCCCAATCTCTCTCTCTCACACTTCCAATCTCTCTCTCTCACACTCCCAATCTCTCTCTCTCACACTCCCAATCTCTCTCTCTCACACTCCCAATCTCTCTCTCTCTCACACTCCCAATCTCTCTCTCTCTCACACTCCCAATCTCTCTCTCACTCTCACACTCCCAATCTCTCTCCCTCACACTCCGTCTCTCTCTCTCACACTCCCAATCTCTCTCTCTCTCACACTCCCAATCTCTCTCTCTCTCACACTCCCAATCTCTCTCTCTCTCACACTCCCAATCTCTCTCTCCCACACTCCCAGCCTCTCTCTCTCTCACACTCCCAATCTCTCTCTCTCTCACACTACCAGTCTCTCTCTCTCACACTCCCAATCTCTCTCTCTCACACTCCCAATCTCTCTCTCCCACACTCCCAGCCTCTCTCTCTCTCACACTCCCAATCTCTCTCTCTCTCACACTACCAGTCTCTCTCTCTCACACTCCCAATCTCTCTCTCTCTCACACTCCCAATCTCTCTCTCTCTCTCACACTCCCAATCTCTCTCTCTCACACTCCCAATCTCTCTCTCTCAGTTCAGTTCAGTTCAGTTCAAATGCTTTATTGGCATGAAAGTTTACAGAGAACCATATTGCCAAAGCTTACATTGCAAAAAGGTACAGTTTTCCAACATTCTGTAGGTGTCAATCGATTTGACATTTGTTGGGTATATACAATATTACTTTTAAACAATATTAATTTTAAACAGTCTTTCTACTTCATTTGGTATGTTCAATATTAATTTTAAACAGTCTTACTTTTAAACAGTCCTCAGGTTGTGACATGTTGTTACCTATTTAGCCCCAAGGTATGGTCTGTCTCCTTCTCCTAGGACTAATCTCAATTTTGACAGATCATCCAATTCCTTGAAATCTGGGGTTGTTTGGCTTAGCTTGTTGAATAATATGTTTCTTGATGTGTTGAATTTTTCGCATTTTAGGAGGAAATGCATTTCTGTTTCAACCTCGCCAGCCAGACATTGATCGCATATTCTATTCTCTCTAGGCTGCCAGGATTTCTTGTATCTGCCTTTTTCAATTTCCAGTTGGTGGTCGCTTAGTCTGTACCTGGTGAGGGTCTGTCTCTGTTTTGTGTCTCTGATGGTCGTGAGGTAGTCTGCCAGTTTATATTCTCTTTTTAGGGCCCGGTAACATTCTAATCTGCTTTGGCTTTCGGTTATTTTGTTCCAATGTTCCAGGTAGGTTTCTTTGCATTTTTTAATGATTTGGTTCACTCGGATTGGTGTTTGGACGGCTGTGTTGGTCTGGGGCTGGTCAGGGTCCGGCTGAGTACTTAGTTTCAGTAGCAGCTGACTCAGGGGACTCTTTTCTGGGTTTAGCTCTTGGGTCTGAAAGGCTTTGAAATGAAGGGTGTCTGGGGAGCTAGATTTGAGGTGATTTAGGAAGTTTAGTGCTCGTTTTTGGATGTTTATTATCAGTGGGTATCTGCCTAGTTCGGCTCTGCATGCATTCTCTCTCTCTCACACACACTCCCACTCTCTCTCTCTCTCACACACTCCCACTCACTCACACTCCCAATCTCTCTCTCTCTCACACTCCCAATCTCTCTCTCTCTCACACTCCCAATCTCTCTCTCTCTCTCTCACACTCCCAGTCTCTCTCTCTCACACACCCCCAGTCCCTCTATCTCTCACACTCCCAGTCTCTCTCTCTCACACTCCCAATCTCTCTCTCTCTCACACTCCCAATCTCTTTCTCTCTCACACTCCCAATCTCTCTCTCTCTCTCACTCCCAATCTCTCTCTCTCACACTCCCAGTCTCTCTCTCTCTCTCACACACACTCCCAGTCTCTCTCTCTCAGTTCAGTTCAGTTCAGTTCAAATGCTTTATTGGCATGAAAGTTTACAGAGAACCATATTGCCAAAGCTTACATAGCAAAAAGGTACAGTTTTCCAACATTCTGTAGGTGTCAATCGATTTGACATTTGTTGGGTATATACAATATTACTTTTAAACAATATTAATTTTAAACAGTCTTTCTACTTCATTTGGTACGTTCAATATTAATTTTAAACAGTCTTACTTTTAAACAGTCCTCAGGTTGTGACATGTTGTTACATATTTAGCCCCAAGGTATGGTCTGTCTCCTTCTCCTAGGACTAATCTCAATTTTGACAGATCATCCAATTCCTTGAAATCTGGGGTTGTTTGGCTTAGCTTGTTGAATAATATGTTTCTTGATGTGTTGAATTTTTCGCATTTTAGGAGGAAATGCATTTCTGTTTCAACCTCGCCAGCCAGACATTGATCGCATATTCTATTCTCTCTAGGCTGCCAGGATTTCTTGTATCTGCCTTTTTCAATTTCCAGTTGGTGGTCGCTTAGTCTGTACCTGGTGAGGGTCTGTCTCTGTTTTGTGTCTCTGATGGTCGTGAGGTAGTCTGCCAGTTTATATTCTCTTTTTAGGGCCCGGTAACATTCTAATCTGCTTTGGCTTTCGGTTATTTTGTTCCAATGTTCCAGGTAGGTTTCTTTGCATTTTTTAATGATTTGGTTCACTCGGATTGGTGTTTGGACGGCTGTGTTGGTCTGGGGCTGGTCAGGGTTCGGCTGAGTACTTAGTTTCAGTAGCAGCTGACTCAGGGGACTCTTTTCTAGGTGTAGCTCTTGGGTCTGAAAGGCTTTGAAATGAAGGGTGTCTGGGGAGCTAGATTTGAGTCTCTCTCTCTCTCTCTCTCTCACACACTCTCTCTCTCTCTCTCACTCCCAGTCTCTCTCTCACTCCCAGTCTCTCTCTCTCTCTCACACTCCCAATCTCTCTCTCTCTCTCTCACACTCCCAGTCTCTCTCTCTCTCTCTCTCACACTCCCAATCTCTCTCTCTCTCTCACACTCCCAGTCTCTCTCTCTCACACTCCCAATCTCTCTCTCTCACACTCCCAGTCTCTCTCTCTCACACACTCCCAGTCTTTCTCTCTCTCTCTCACACACCCCCACTCTCTCTCTCTCACACACACACTCCCACTCTCTCTCTCTCTCTCTCACACACTCCCACTCTCTCTCTCTCTCGCACACACTCCCACTCTCTCTCTCTCTCTCTCACACACTCCCACTCTCTCTCTCTCTCGCACACACTCCCAGTCTCTCTCTCCCTCTCTCTCTCTCACACACACTCCCACTCTCTCTCTCTCTCTCTCACACTCCCAGTCTCTCTCTCTCTCACACACACTCCCACTCTCTCTCTCTCTCACACACTCCCACTCTCTCTCTCTCTCTCTCTCACACACTCCCACTCTCTCTCTCTCTCTCACACTCTCTCTCTCTCACACTCCCACTCTCTCTCTCTCTCTCTCACACTCCCACTCTCTCTCTCTCTCTCACACACTCCCACTCTCTCTCTCTCTCTCACTCCCAGTCTCTCTCTCTCTCACTCCCAGTCTCTCTCTCTCTCTCTCTCTCACATTCCCAGTCTCTCTCTCTCTCTCTCACACTCCCAATCTCTCTCTCTCTCTCTCTCTCACACACTCCCAGTCTCTCTCTCTCTCACTCCCAATCTCTCTCTCTCTCTCTCTCTCACACACTCCCACTCTCTCTCTCTCTCTCACACTCTCTCTCTCTCACACTCCCACTCTCTCTCTCTCTCTCACCCTCCCACTCTCTCTCCAATTCCAATTCCAATTCCAATTCAAATGCTTTATTGGCATGAAAGTTTACAGAGAACCATATTGCCAAAGCTTACATAGCAAAAAGGTACAGTTTTCCAACATTCTGTAGGTGTCAATCGATTTGACATTTGTTGGGTACATACAATATTACTTTTAAACAATATTAATTTTAAACAGTCTTTGTACTTCATTTGGTACGTTCAATATTAATTTTAAACAGTCTTAATTTTAAACAGTCCTCAGGTTGTGACATGTTGTTACATATTTGGCCCCAAGGTATGGTCTGTCTCCTTCTCCTAGGACTAATCTCAATTTTGACAGATCATCCAATTCCTTGAAATCTGGGGTTGTTTGGCTTAGCTTGTTGAATAATATGTTTCTTGATGTGTTGAATTTTTTGCATTTTAGGAGGAAATGCATTTCTGTTTCAACCTCGCCGGCCAGACATTGATCGCATATTCTATTCTCTCTAGGCTGCCAGGATTTCTTGTATCTGCCTTTTTCAATTTCCAGTTGGTGGTCGCTTAGTCTGTACCTGGTGAGGGTCTGTCTCTGTTTTGTGTCTCTGATGGTCGTGAGGTAGTCTGCCAGTTTATATTCTCTTTTTAGGGCCCGGTAACATTCTAATCTGCTTTGGCTTTCGGTTATTTTGTTCCAATGTTCCAGGTAGGTTTCTTTGCATTTTTTAATGATTTGGTTCACTCGGATTGGTGTTTGGACGGCTGTGTTGGTCTGGGGCTGGTCAGGGTCCGGCTGAGTACTTAGTTTCAGTAGCAGCTGACTCAGGGGACTCTTTTCTGGGTTTAGCTCTTGGGTCTGAAAGGCTTTGAAATGAAGGGTGTCTGGGGAGCTAGATTTGAGGTGATTTAGGAAGTTTAGTGCTCGTTCTTGGATGTTTATTATCAGTGGGTATCTGCCTAGTTCGGCTCTGCATGCATTTGTTGGCGTTTTTCTTTGGGTGCGAAGGATGCTTCGGCAGAATTCTGCATGTAGGGCTTCTATTGTGTGTTTTTCCCATTTAGTGGAGCTTTGGTGATTTAGCGGGCCCCATACTTCACTACCGTACAGTGCAATGGGCAGGATTATGCTGTCAAATATTTTGAGCCAGATTTTGATTGGGATTTGGATGTTGTAGAATTTTCTTTTTATTGCATATAGGGCTCTTCGGGCTTTTTCTTTTAGTGCATTCACTGCTATGCTGAAGCTCCCTGATGCTGTAATAGTTAGACCAAGGTAGGTGTAGCTCATAGTGTGTCCTATAGTGGTATCACTGAGGGTAAACTGGTATTTGTTTTCCTGACATCTGGGCCTTTTTTGAAAAATCATGATGTTGGTTTTCTTTAGATTTACTGTTAGAGCCCAATTTTGGCAGTATTTGTCGAGTAGGTCTAGTTGTTGCTGTAATCCCTGTTCTGTGGGAGACAGCAGAACCAGGTCGTCCGCATAGAACAGGGATTTCACTTCTCCATCCAGGAGACGGAGACCTGGTGACTCGCTTTGCTCCAGCATGTCTGCTAATTCATTTATGTATATGTTGAACAGGGTCGGGCTCAAATTGCAGCCCTGCCGGACGCCTCTTCTCTGGGTGAAGAAATCGGTGCGTTTGTCTCCAATTTTGACCCCGCATTTGTTTTTCAGATACATTGATTTAATAAGGTCATAGACTTTGCCCCCTATTCCACACTGAAGAAGTTTATAATAGAGCCCTTCGTGCCATATAGAGTCAAAGGCTTTCTTGAAGTCGATGAAACAGGCGAATATTTTCCCATTTTTTGTTTGGTGTATATGTTTTTCAATGAGGGTGTGAAGGGTATAGATATGGTCGGCGGTGCGGTGTTTTGGAAGAAAGCCTATTTGGTTTTTTCTGAGGATATTATGTTTGTTAAGAAAATCAAGTAATCTGCTATTTAGAATACTGCAGAATAACTTCCCTAGACAACTGTTGACACAGATGCCGCGGTAGTTATTTGGGTCTGATTTGTTTCCACTTTTATATATGGGGGAGATTAGTCCTTGGCACCAGATATCGGGAAAACAGCCTGAGCGTAATATGATGTTGAATAGTTTGAGTATCGCACCCTGCATCTCCATATTGCTGAACTTGAGCATTTCATTTTTGATATTGTCTGGGCCACAGGCTTTCTTTAGGTGGAGAGATTTTGTTTTTGTGGCCAGTTCTTTCCATGTGATTGGGGAGTCTAGAGGCTTTTGGTTGTCTTTAATTGTTGCTTCTAATGTGTGGAGTTTTTCTGTGACCTGATGTTGACTTGGGTTCGTTTCGTTTATTGGGATGTCTTTGTAGAGGTTTTCAAAATGTGTTCTCCAGATGTCGCCATCTTGGATTGGTAATGCTTGCAATTGTGTTGTACTCAGGTTATTCCACATTTCCCAGAATTGTTTTGGATTGGTGGAGTTTTCAATTTCTTCGAGTATTTTGTGGGTATAGTTTTGTGTTTTGTTCCTAATGGTGTGTTTATATCTTTTGAGGGTTTCATTGTATCTAGTACGTAGGTCCGGATTGTTTGGTTGGCGATGCTTTTGGTTTGATATTTTTCTCAGGTCTTTTCTGGCATTTTTGCATTCGTGGTCAAACCATTTCTTATTTTTATTTTGTCTTTTGTGACGCTTCCTCTTCTGTTTCACAAGGTCGGCTTTTACAGCTGCCTCATGGAAGATCATATTTATATCCTCTATGGCCATGTTTACACCATCTCTGGTGATCTCGTATGGGTTTTCTTTAAATTTTGATATTTTACTTGTGAGATCAGGTGACTTTAGTGCTGTGATGAATTTTTCTCCACTGTCTGGGGCCCATCTGTATGTCTGGTTTATTTTATGGAGCTTACTGGGTTCCTTTTTTGTGTCTGTAGTTTGGGCAGAAAGTTTAAGGTACATATTTATTTGGTTATGGTCTGAGAGGGGGGATTGCTGCCTGACAGTGAATGAGTTGATATCGCAGGGGTCCAGGTCAGTGATTGTATAGTCCACCACACTAGACCCAAGAGTTGAGGAGTATGTGAGTCTCCCTAGGGAGTCCCCTCTGAACCTACCGTTAACTATGTACAGGCCTAAGGCTCGGCAGAGTTGCACTACCTCCCTACCGCTTTTATTTATTTCACGATCAAGGTTGTTCCGATTTGCGATGGCTGGTGTGACATCTAAAGGGGTTTGGCCAAACACATGGTTGTTTCCCTGTGGGTCTATGAAGTCAGGTTCACAACCGGTCCTTGCATTTAGGTCCCCACATATTATCACCTTTCCTTGGGCCTGGAAATGGCTGATTTCCATGTGGAGAGTATCAAATAACTCCTCTTCGAAATATGGCGATTCTATTGGAGGTATGTAGATCGCACATAAGTAAACATCTTTTTTTGCTATTCCTATATTTTTATCTAGTTTTAGCCATACGTGTGATTTTCCCTGTTTTACCGGTGAGATGTGTTTGTCCAGTTCTCCCTTATACCACACCAATATTCCCCCGGAGGTTCTGCCCTTGCGTGTTTTAGTGTTCTTTACTGAGGGCACAATGATTTCATGGTACATTGGAGGACAGTGGGTCGGCACGTCCTTTTGGCACCATGTTTCTGTTAACACAATTATATCAATGTCTTTTATAGCTTTTAGGAATTCAGGGTCTGTACTCTTCATCCCAAAAGTTGAGGAGCGGAGGCCCTGGATATTCCAGCAGCTTATGTGGAAAGAACGCATTTATATAGTTCAATAAAACGAAATAAAATGGACCTATTTTGTGGGATGAGTGTGGAAACACTATTTTCTATAATGCTAAATGATGATTTAGTATAAATTTCATGAGGCATGCACATATATCTATCTAATAATAGTAATAATACTGATAAGATAACAATAATGATAATGATAAATAACAATATTAATAATTTCTCCGGCTTTCTATCTCTCTTTCACACACTCCCACTCTCTCTCTCTCTCTCACTCCCAGTCTCTCTCTCTCTCACTCCCAGTCTCTCTCTCTCTCTCTCTCTCTCTCTCACATTCCCAGTCTCTCTCTCTCTCTCTCACACTCCCAATCTCTCTCTCTCTCTCTCTCTCTCACACACTCCCAGTCTCTCTCTCTCTCACTCCCAGTCTCTCTCTCTCTCTATCTCTCTCTCACTCCCAGTCTCTCTCTCTCTCACACACTCCCAGTCTCTCTCTCACACACTCCCAGTCTCTCTCTCTCTCTCTCACTCCCAGTCTCTCTCTCTCTCTCTCTCACTCCCAGTCTCTCTCTCTCTCACACACTCCCACTCTCTCTCTCTCTCACACACACTCCCACTCTCTCTCTCTCTCACACACACTCCCACTCTCTCTCTCTCTCACACTCCCTCTCTCTCTCTCACACTCTCACTCTCACTCTCTCTCACACTCCCTCTCTCTCTCTCACACTCCCAGTCTCTCTCTCTCTCTCACACTCCCAGTCTCTCTCTCTCTCTCTCCCTCTCTCTCTCACACTCCCAGTCTCTCTCGCTCTCTCTCTCACACTCCCAGTCTCTCTCTCTCTCTCTCTCTCTCTCTCACACTCCCAGACTCTCTCTCTCTCACACTCCCAGTCTCTCTCTCTCTCACTCCCAGTCTCCCTCTCTCTCTCTCTCTCACACTTCCAGTCTCTCTCTCTCTCTCTCACACTCCCAATCTCTCTCCCTCTCTCACACTCCCAATCTCTCTCTCTCTCTCTCTCTCTCACTCCCAGTCTCTCTCTCTCCCTCTCTCACACACTCCCACTCTCTCTCACACTCCCAGACTCTCTCTCTCTCACACTCCCTGTCTCTCTCTCTCTCACTCCCAGTCTCCCTCTCTCTCTCTCTCTCTCTCTCTCTCTCTCTCCCAGTCTCTCTCTCTCACACTTCCAGTCTCTCTCTCTCTCTCTCTCACTCCCAGTCTCTCTCTCTTCCCCCCAATCTCTCTCTCTTTCTCTTCTCCCCCAATCTCTCTCTCTCTCTTCTCCCCCCAGTCTCTCTCTCTCTCTCTCCGCAGTCTCTCTCTCTCACCCCGTCTCTCTCTCCTTCCCTCTCTCTCTCTCTCTTTCCCCCTCTCTCTCTCTCCTTCCCCCGCTCTCTCTCTCCTTCCCCCTCTCTCTTTCCCTCTCTCACTCCTTCCCTCTCTCTCTCTCTCTCTCCTTCCCCCTCTCTCTCTCTCCTTCCCTCTCTCTCTCTCTCTCCTTCCCTCTCTCTCTCTCTCCTTCCCCCTCTCTCTCCTTCACTCTCTCTCTCTCTCTCTCCTTCCATCTCTCTCTCTCTCTCCTTCCATCTCTCTCTCTCTCTCCTTCTCTCTCTCTCTCTCTCTCCTTCCCTCTCTCTCTCCTTCCCTCTCTCTCTCTCTCCTTCCCCCTCTCTCTTTCCCTCTCTCTCTCCTTCCCCCTCTCTCTCTCCTTCCCTCTCTCTCTCTCCCCTTCCCTCTCTCTCTCTCTCCTTCCCCCTCTCTCTCTCTCCCCTTCCCTCTCTCTCTCTCCTTCCCTCTCTCTCTCTCTCTCCTTCCCTCTCTCTCTCTCTCTCTCCTTCCCTCTCTCCTTCCCTCGCTCTCTCTCTCTCCTTCCCTCTCTCTCTTCCCCCCAGTCGCTCCCTCTCTCTCTTCCAACAACAACATGCCCTCAAAAAAGCCTCGGCACCGCCGGGCACCCCCAGCTGGTATATATATATATATAAACGAGTTGGTTTGTCTGTCTGTCTGTCTGTCCGCTATACACTCAAAAGTTATAGAGCGTACCTACACGCATATTATATCAAAAGAAAGCTTATCAGTAGGGGAGTCTAATAGGCATATTTACTTTTTGGTCAGACAAAAATTGTTCGGACACTATACAAAAAACGTTCAAAAATCCTCAAAAATCTGCTCATTAGCGGTTGACCAATCCTACCGCTCATTAGCGTTGAGTGACGTGATGGTTGACCAAGCCTACAGTTCAGTGACCTGATGGTTGACCAATCTGCCGTCTGTGGGCGGGCCTAATCCTGCAGCCTCCTGAAACTTCGCCACCATTTTTTTCATCCCCACAGCGACAGCACCAGCCAAACAAACCCCCACATTGTGGCTCCAGGAGCGGGAGGTGAGTTGGAGTCACTCAGGCCGGGCCTCACAACAGCTCACCCGAGACACAGAGTGGGTGGGGGAGTGTCAGTGGCCGGCCGTTAACCGCGCCACCCGCGGCGCGGTGCCCTGCCGCACCGGGAGCTCAGCTGGGGCCTTCCCCGGGTGCCAAAAGAGGGGGAGGGAGGGAGGGATGGAGATGAGAGGGGGAGAGGTAGAGAGAGGGACAGACAGACAGAGGGGACATACAGGGGCAGGGAGAGAGGGGGGCAGAGAGAGAGGGGGCAGGGAGAGAGAGGGGCAGTGAGAGAGAGGGGGAGGCAGAGAGAAAGGGTCAGGGAGGGAAAGAGTGACACAGAGCGCGGGAGCCGCAGCGCCCAGCCGTAAACCGCACCGCCCAAAATTGCCCTGGCAACGCCGGGCCCCCCCAGCTAGTGCCCAATAAAACCTTCACTCACTCCCACCCTGGTCATTTCCCCTGGTACAACCTCTCCAGCAGAAAGGCCACTACTTCCACCACTGTAACAACCCCCATCTACACCCATGCCTGAACCCATCTAATGCTGAAACCCTCATCCATGCTTTTGTCACTTCCAGTCTTGACTGTTCCAAAGCTCCCCTCACTGGCCTCCCATCATCCACCCTTAAAAAACTTGCGCTCATTCAAAACTCTGCATTCCGTATCCTAAGCCGTGCCAATTCCCGCTCATCCATCATCCCTGTTCTCGCTGACCTACATTAGGTCCAAATTCCCCAACGCCTCAAATTTAAAATTCTCATCCTCATCTTTAAACCTCTTCATGTCCTCACCTGTCCCTATCCCTGTAACCTCCTTCAGCCCTTCAACCCTCTGAGAACTCTGCCGTTCCTCCAACTCTGGCCTCTTACACATCCCCCACCCCATTTGTCCCACCATTGGTGACCATGCCTTCAGCCGTCTAGGTCCTAAGCTCCGGAATTCCCTCCCCTGACTTCTCCATCTCTCTTTCCTTCTTTAAGACCCTCCTTAAAAACTAGCTCTTTGACCAAGCTTTTAGTCGCCCCTCCTAATATCTCCTTCTTTGGCTCGATGTAAATTTTTGTCTGATTACACTACTATGGAGCACTGTGGGGCATTTCCATACATTAAAGGTGCTATATAAATGCAAGTTGTTGTTTTTGATGTTGTTGTGATGATGGTGCCCCCATGGTGGTTTTAAGTAGGGAATTTCAGGATTTTGACCCAGCAATGATGAAGCAACAGTGATAAATATCCAAGTCAGGATGATGTGTGATATGGAAGAGCATTTGGAGGTGACGGTGCTTCCATGATACTACTGTCTTGGCCTTCTTGGTGGTATAGATTGCAGGTTTGAACGGTGCTGTCGAAGTAATCTTGATGAATTGTTACAGTGCATCCTGTAGATTGCACATACTGCAGCGACAGTGCACAGGTGGTGGAGATGAATATTGGGGCGCTCAAGATCACAAGATCAAAAAGATAGTAATTCAGTCCATTTGATTCATCCAGCCATAGCGATCCTAACACCCCTCCACAGTTATAACATCCAACTCTTTCTTAAACGATTCCAAGGCTTTTGCCTCCATTACTTTACCTAGATGTTTATTCCCCGTATTGATTGCTGTGTGTGAAGAACAATTTCTGAAAGTATCCTTCTCTAGTTTGAACCCATGTCTCTAGTTCTACCCCTGCAGTTTAATTTAAAGTAATTTCCATGTAAACTTTTTCTATACCCTTATCAATCTTATATATGCCTAAAAGATAACCTCTCAAAAGCCTCCTTTCCAGGCTGAAAAATCCAAGTTTCTCTAGTCTTTTCTCATAACTAATTCCCCTGACACTAGGGATTAGCTTTGTGGCTCTTCTCTGCACTGCCTCCGGCACTTGTATGTCTCTTTTGTTTCTTGATATCCAGAACTGGATGATGTGTTCAAGGTGCAGTCTGACGAGAGAACTATAACGTTTGATCATTATCTCCTCTCATCTATATGCTATTCTTTTGACTATGTAGTTCAACATCTTATTGGCTTTGTTGATTGCTGTTCTGCACTGTTTGGGCATGTTTCGCGTTGAGCCTACCAAGAGTCTAAAGTCTCTTTCAGCTATATCCTTATCTATTTAAATACCATTCATGGAGTATGCGTGCTGTCTATGTTTTCTGCATCTGTGTATCACTTTACATTTGTCTGTGTTAAATTTCATCTGCCATTGTTCTGTCCACTTACATATCCTGTCCAACTCGTTCTGTAATTTCTGATCTGCCTCTTCCAATTCCACTGTTCCTCCTAGTTTGATATTATCTGCAAATTTGATCACTTTGCATTGAGTTGCTTTATCCTGGAAGGTATCGAGCTTCTTGAGTTTTGTTATGACTGTACCATCCCGTGGAGTATTCCATCTTTTGATTTGCGCATTACACTTCTGATTTGAGCCTTGTAAATGATGGTGAGGTTTTGAGGGGGTCAGAAAATGAGCCACTCATTGCAGAGTACCTAGCCTCTGCCCTTCTCTTGTAACTGCAGCTAGTCCAGTTAAGATTCTGGTCTATAGTGACCCCCAAGTTGTTGATGATGGGGGACTCGGCAATAGTGGTGCCGTTAAAGGTCAGGACGAGGTCGTTGGGCTTTCTCTTGTTGGAGATGGTCATTGCCTAGCACTTAAATCAAGCAATGTTACCTGCCACTTGTCAGCCCAAGCCTGGATATTCTCCAAGTCCTGCTGTCGGCTGGGATGGGCTGCTTCATTATTAGAGGAGATGTGAATGAAGCTGAACACTGGAATTATCAGCGACCAAATCCATTCCTGGACTTATGCTGAAGGCGTGTAATAATGTCTGTATTTAATTTGATTACTTTAACTACTAGTGTTACATTTCTAATTTAACAAATTCTTTTACAAAATTTTTTGAGCAATTTATTTTAAATCTTTGACCACAGTGAAAACCAAATATAGTGCCTCCGCTGTCAGAAACCAGGCCTTGAAAACCATAGTAACCAAACTTTCTTTGTCAGTTTCTCAGTCAATAAAATGAGACCTGCAATTAATACCTTTGGAAATCTAGTGACTAAAAGCCCGACTTTAGGTAATAAGAGCTTTCCATTAGCATATACCATTTGAAATGTATGTAGGGACAGGTTTCTATAGTAACCAAGGAATTAGTTAAAAGTACAAGTTATGTGCTATTGTACTGCCATGGCAGAAAGATTTATCAGGGTCAACCTATGTTTGACAGGCCATATGACCCTGAACCTCTTGTTAATAACTTACTGGCCATTGACTCTTTAGGTATTGACTGTATTGTAGTGCAACTCAAAAGCATAGTATGGCAGGAATTGTAGAGCCTTTTATTATTGTTGCACATGGCAACATTAGATAATGCAAGAAACTGAACTAGCAAAGAGAAAAATCAGGCCTTACCAGAGAAAGTAAAGCCTACACTTTATATTATACTTTTTTGTGTTTCCATCTTTTTCTTTGTTTATTTTCAGAGTCTTTCTCTGAAAACAGGTTTAGCAATTTAATTATCCTAAATATCCCAGACACTAGGGTTGTTACACTAATAAGTGCAGTCATAGAAAACTAGTGCACTACCTATAATAGGCAATCCTTGGAGGATTTTAAAAGGCAGACTAGATAGGAATTACATTTAAAGGGCAAATTCTCTATCCCAGCAAAGCAGAGCCAGGAATGGTTAGCTGTTGGTGCGCAACTAGCCAAAAGACACAAGGCTGATGACTTGCAATTTTCCAAGCTCAGCTCATTTGAATAATTAGCATGTGCTCCCAGCACAACTTTGGCCCTATGCCAGGATCTAGTCTAATAAGTGTTATGTTCATAAATAAATAGACATTCTTATTATGAACAGCTAGCTTGAGCTAGTCACTTTATTCAGCCATGTGGACTTGTACAGCATCCATCTTGACTACTGCCTTGTGGGTAGCCTAGTGCATTGTGGGTAGCCCACTCTTATATACATACAGCTCCACCTAGTGTACCATTCTAGAATGACATGTTACTGATCATTACATCCCCCTTTCTTTGAGGTTAAACAAAATCAATATCAATCAACTTTCAAGAAACACGATAAAGATGATATCAGTAACACTTTTGTTAGTGCTCTATAAACATAAACATTTTCACAACAGTCAACACATTTTCAAAGCTTTACTTTATACTCAAAGATTAAGTCTATCAGGCTTTTTACTTCACGTGTGGATCTTCTCAGCACAGGTAAGTCTGATGTGTTTTCATGAGAGCCTGTATGTGTGTTTGTGTTAGATTGTTCTGGTGGTGAGTGACAAGATTCAGTTGCGGCATTGTCATCGATTTGCTCTTGGATAGTCTTTTGTGTTTTTAGGAGGGAACGGCGGTTCCTCCTGAGAATCTGTCCTTCCTCAGTTCTAACAGTGTATGACCTTGGTCCTGCTTCCTCAAGAACTGTAGCTTTCCTGTTCCATGCATCTGGGTCCTCAATCCTGACAACATCATCCCTTGTCAATGGTTTCAGAGTTTTGGATGACTTGTCATAGCATGATTTCTGTTTCAGCTTTAACAGTTGAAGTCTCTGTCTCAGTTCCTTACTCTGCTTTTCTTTTGCACAGCAGGGTAGCGTGGTACGCAACTTGCGACCCATTAGGAGTTCAGCAGGTGAAGAACCAGAGTCTAAAGGTGAGGCTCGGTAGCTCAGCAGGGCGAGATAAGGATCAGACTTGCTTTCTATTGCTTTCTTTAGTAGCTGTTTGAGAACTTGAACACCTTTCTCTGCCTTACCATTTGACTGAGCATACAGAGGACTGGATGTGATGTGCTGAAAGTCATAATGTGCTGCAAACTGTTGCCACTCCTTACAGTTGAAGCACGGACCATTGTCGCTAACGGCAATCCTGGGAATTCCATGTCTGGCGAAGATGGATTTAACATGCATTATGACACTGCTTGCTGATGTGCTTGAGAGCAGCGCCATCTCAGGATAGTTAGAAAAGTAGTCAATCACTATTAGATAGTCTTTACCATTTAAATGAAAAAGGTCCATACCAACCTTTTGCCATGGTGCTGTTGGTATGTCAGCTACTATCATTGGTTCCTTTGTTTGTTTGTTTTGGTGTTTCTGACATGTCTCACATTCGCCTATCATGTTCTCAATGTCCTTATTTATGCCAGGCCAATAAACAGTGTATCTTGCTCTCCTTTTGCATTTTTCAATTCTGAGGTGTCCCTCATGAATCCTTTTGAGCATGTCTCAACGTAAAGCCTGTGGAATGACTATTCTGTTCTGTTTTAGTAATAGTCCACTTGCGACACTCAACTCTAACCTTATGTGAAAGTATTTTGGACAGGAACCTTTTGGCCAACCATGATGAATGTTCTCTATTACTGTTTGTAATACTGTATCTTTTACTGTTTCTTCTGCTATTTGCTTTGATTTTGTGTCTGACACGGGCAGCGCAGCAGTGACCATACTCACATGATCATCCACGTCTTCTTCAGTAGAGCTCACATAACTCATTGTGGGTGCTCGGGATAGTGCATCTGCTAACACTATGTGTTTGCCTGGTGTGTAGATCAGTTCAAAGTCATATCGTTGCAGCTTCATCATGAGTCATTGAATCCTTGGAGACATCTCATTCAGGTTCTTTTTTATGATGGCAACCAGTGGGCAGTGGTCTGTCTCAACTGTGAAGGTGGGAAGTCCATATATGTAGCCATGGAACTTTTCTAGTCCAACTACCAAGCCTAGACATTCCTTTTCAATCTGGGCGTATCGACACTCAGAATCAGTCATAGACCTGGAGGCATAGGCAACAGGCTTCCAATCTTCACCCTCTGCTTGTAGCAAGACCGTGCCTAGGCCATCTTTTGATGCATCCGTTGACACTTTGATTCTCTTTGTTGGGTCAAAGAAGGTGAGTACAGGTGTGGTCATCAGCACTGTTTTGAGGTTCATCCACTCTTGTTCATGTCATTCTGTCCATGCAAACTCATTTGTTTTACGTAGCAGGTCTCGCAGACAGGCTGTCTTGGCTGACAAGTTAGGAATAAACTTTCCAATGAAGTTTATCATCCCCATGATGCGTAGCACTCCTTTTTTGTCAGTGGGTCGGGGCATGTTGAGTATGCCGTTTACTTTTTCCACATCTGGCTCTATTCCTTTACCAGATAGATTATCTCCTAGGAAAGTGACTTCCTGGACGCCAAACTGACACTTGGCTTTGTTGAGCTTCAGTCCATTCCGGCGTATGCTCTGTAGCACTTTAGTCAGTCTCTCATTGTGTTCTTTCAGTGTGGAGCCCCAGATGATGATGTCATCAACATAGACCCGAACTCCTTCCAGACCTTCAATGATGTATTCATCGCTCTATGAAAGATTTCAGATGCAGATATTATCCCGAAAGGCATTCTGAGGAAACAATACCTGCCAAATGGTGTGTTGAAGGTACAGTATTTGGTGCTCTCTTCATCCAGTTTTAGTTGCCAAAATCCTTGTGAGGCATCGAGCTTTGTGAAGTATCTGGCACCTGACATTTCACTGGTGATTTCTTCTCGCTTGGGAATCTGGTAGTGTTCACGTTTTATGTTTGCATTTAAGTCCTTTGGATCCATGCATATTCTTAGATCATTGTTCTTTTTCTTTACACATACCATGGAGTTAACCCAGTCTGTTGGCTCGTTGACTTTCCTGATGACTCCTAGTGTGGTCATTCTGTCCAGTTCTTTCTTGAGCTGGTCATGCAGGAGTGCTGGAACTCTCCGTGGAGCAAGTACCACTGGCTGAGCATCCTCCTTTAGCTGGATCTTGTAAGTGAATGGTAGAACTCCAAATCTTTTGAACACATCCTGGAAATTACTCACTACAGAATCCATTGATTCATCTGGTCTGCTTATGGCACAGTTTATACGGTAGACTCTCTTGACCAGTTCTAAGTCCTCACAAGCTTTGTCACCTAGTAGTGAATCAAGTCCTTCAGCCACAACAGAAAACATGAGATGATGCACTTTGTCTTTGACTGTCACTTTGAGTCTGCATACACCTAAGCTATCTATTTTCTGTCCATTATAGTTCTTCAGTAGTACTGACTTTTTCTGTATTTTGGGCTTTTCTTTCATATTTTTAATGTCACTCATACTGATTAAGTTTGCTTTTGCCCCAGTGTCTAGTTTCAATGTAACTAATGCTCCATTTACCTGCAGTGACATTATCCATTTGTCCTCTTTTACTGCATTAACTTTATGTTCAGCATTGTCCATTCCTGAGGGCTGCACATTTTCTGTATCCTTTTTGATATTGTCACATGACACGATTCCTACAAAAAATGTCTCACTTAAATCAGTGTCCTCTTTTACTGCATTAACTTTATGTTCTTTCTTTGTTTTTACTTTTGAAAAGCATTGTTTGGCAAAGTGATTCTTTCCATAACATTTTGTGCACATTTTCCCAAATGCTGGGCATTGTCGTGACTGGTGTTTGTAACCACAGCATTTACAATTAAAAGTTCCATCCTCCGATTGCTTTGCATTTCTGTTCTGCCCCTGTTTCTTCCCCTTGTAGGAC
Organism: Somniosus microcephalus; assembly: GCF_052327205.1. Lineage (NCBI taxonomy): Eukaryota > Metazoa > Chordata > Chondrichthyes > Squaliformes > Somniosidae > Somniosus > Somniosus microcephalus. The sequence continues at coordinate 165,303,719 of NC_140999.1, read as the reverse complement.
ACAGCACCAACAGCAGCACAGTCACTCATTACATTCGCATCATTATTAATTTCACTGAAAGTCTTTGCATGCTTCTGAGCTAGCTCACTAGCATGGCATATTTTCACAGCATTTTCCAATGTTAGTTTGGTTTCTCTCAACAGACGTTCCCTGACCTTTTTATCATGAATACCAAACATAATCTGGTCATGACTCATGGATGATTTCAGTTCAGAGAAATTACATGTCTGTGCTTTCAGTTTCAGATCGGTCACAAAGCTATCAAAAGTCTCATTTTGCTGCTGTGTCCGTGAACGGAACACGTACCTCTCATAGGTTTCATTCTTTTTGGGAGAACAATGTGTATCAAACTTCTTTAGCACATCATCAATTTTTTCTCTGTCCTCCTCTTGATCAAATAAAAACATATTAAATACCTCTATCGCCTGTGGGCCTGCAACCGTGAGCAGCAACGTTATTTTCCTTGCATCTGGCATCATACCGAACCCGATGGCAGCAATGTAGAGTTCGAATTGTTGTTTGAAAGTCCGCCAATTGCAGTCAACATTCCCCGTGAGTTTCAGACCCTCCGGTGGCTTCAAATTCTCCATGTCGCGTTTCACAATATTCAGCAGATTTTACCAATCCTGGTACCATGTTATGTTCATAAATAAATAAACATTCTTATTATGAACAGCTAGCTTGAGCTAGTCACTTTATTCAGCCATGTGGACTTGTACAGCATCCATCTTGACTACTGCCTTGTGGGTAGCCTAGTGCATCGTGGGTAGCCCACTCTTATATACATACAGCTCCACCTAGTGTACCATTCTAGAATGACATGTTACTGATCATTACAATAAGGATTGTGGAAAATCTGGCTAGCAACATGCTCATTTAAAGGTAAGTGGCTGCATATGGGGGCAATTATTGTTTCAGCCTTTATAACGGTTCAAAATTGATTTTAAATATTTATCCGCCTTTGCCAAGACTGTGGAGGGGAAACTAAGTACCAAACAAAAATAAAGTGAACAGAAATCCAATGTAAATGCATGAAACAGATTTTGTAGGTAAGTGACAGAGTGGTACAACCCCTTGTTTAATGCTGACAAAGTTGTCATGCTGCTCCATAAAATGGATGTGAGAAGGATTTGCCATACCAAGACATCCACCCCAAGGAACACCAGAGTATCATACCTGTTAGGAGATTGTGACCAGGCCAAATTACCTGGAGGATATGAGAACAGAAGAAGAAAACTTTAAGTAATATGGTAAGGTAAGACTACTAACGGTATCATTTACCCTGCCATGACCCTGACACACAGGATGGCCTGCAGGGTGGACACATGTCTGCCATGTGCAGGTGCTCCTTCAACTTACATTTCAAGACTATTTTTCTGCTTGCATTACAAGATGGCACAAAGTTGAAGGGAACAGGTCCCAGATTTTGAAAGGCTTACAAATCACTGGACCCCCTTGGAGGGAGCCATGCTGGACATCATGGTCTAGAAATTCAAGTGGGTCAATAAAAAGGGGGTGCAGGGGCCACAGGGAGCAATCCCTGCTTATGAATGAATAGGCTCGAGGTGAACGTAATGTTGGGCTTTGGGTTTATTATCATTGAGCCGGCAAGCTGCTTACACCTATTGGGCATCCCCAGGCAGCTCACCGGAGAAGAGGACTAGTAGATTGTAAGTCCTTAAGGGGCACCTGGAAGGGGAATGACCGGGAAGCGAGCGACCGGGAAGGGATGCAATCAGGAGGGAGAGTGACAGTGGCCGGGATCGGGAAGAATGGGTAGCGGTCGGCAACAGTCACGATCAGGATTGAGGTGGTAGTAGAGGTGATTTTTGAGGTTGAGGTCACGATCGGGGGGTGGGGGTGGAGGGATGGGCCGGCAGCAGCCAACGTGGTTTGAATGTGGAACTGCATCATATTCAGGTAAGTATATTTTAAAATCTAACCTTGTTGGCTGTGGCCTGCAGTGGTCCCTTTAAGCCCTGTTAAGCCACATGTAGTCCTGGTTTTCTACAAATGCAGCTGGGCTGGCACTGGCAGTGTTCAAGGCAACCCAATATTGCAGAGGGGGCCTCAAACATATGCAAAAGGTCGAATGCCTTTTTCTTGGTGTTCTGATTTTGGATTTATCCACCAATGAGGAAATAACACTAAAAATAGCCCTTTCCAAACCCACAGAATTTAAGCAGGACATACCAGCAAATGAGAAATGCAATTGTGAATCGAGTTGGACTAGGAGGGCTGGATTACCAATTCTGGGAGCCACCTGTGGCCCACATGCCACAGTCTGGACACCTGTGCCCTGCTACAAACTTTTTCAAATATGCAATAATACACTGTGAAAACAACTACAGGAAACTCTCGTTTAAGCGGCACCTAAATATCTGGAATTCTCTATTAACCGGCAAAATTCATACTCCGAAAACACCTCAATAACCGGCAATGTTGCCGAGTCCGAGTCCGAGTCTCCTGCGGTGGCCGAGTTAGTCAGTGGGGGTAGTTCTCCAAACTGACACTACTCGGCTTCTTGGCACTGTCAGAAGTCCAAACACCTCAATAACAGGAGTCTGACTCTTTGTTTGTTAAAAATAGCCTCGGTAGATAACCCTCTCCGTCATCCGGAATTTTTAATCAGCCGGCACCATCCCGGTCCCATCGGTGCCGGATACCAAAGAGTTTCCTGTAATGACCATTGATAGTTAAAAGCAGCGCTGAATTGCACTGAATGTTTGTTACCAGTATAATCTGGGCAAGCATTCCTCTATACATTAAGTGCAGTGAAATTGTAAATGCAGTTATGAAGACAGGTTCACAGCTTTACCTAGCACACAGGAAATTTTCACCGATGGTTACATGTTTCACAGGAGAATTATTTTGCAATTCTGAAACGGAGCTATAAGAGAATTAAATGTCATACATTCAGTTTAGATCACTCCCTCTGTCTCTTTTTTAGTGCAGCCAAAAACGACTAACCCCTTCAAGCTATCTGTCTCTGAATATGCATGCAACAGTTTTAAAATAAAGAGTTGTCTTGAAAGCTTACATCTCAGTTATAATAAACTGTAACTTTAGGATCTGTGTAAGAGAGCACTGCAGCAGCAACTGTGTGGGTGAGCTGACAGAGGAGGCATAAGAAAAATGAAGAGTGAGGCACAATTATTTTTTTTTTAAATTTTAATTTAAGTGTCTCAATATGTGCTTTCTCTAGACATAGCTGCTCCCTGACTATCATATAGCAGGTAGATGAAGCCAAACATATGCCCAGTAACACACAGGTATCTTTCTCCACAGCTAACAAGAATGCCCAAGAAAGCTATCTGTTTCTGAATTTTCTGCAGCAGAGTTTCAATGCAGCCCTTGAACCTTTGCATCACTAACTGGTGTTGGTACGGGGCAGCTTTGCTGCCAATTTCAGTGACATCTAGATCATGGAGTTGAATCATTAAAGGAACCCACGGTAGCTTTGAAGAGATTCTATACATTCAGGGAAAAGTCTTCTTCTTCTTAGGCAATCCCTCGGAACCAAGGATGACTTGCTTCCACATTAAAAATGAGTTCTCAGGCGACTGATGAGTCCAATGCGGGACCTACAGTCTCTGTCACAGGTGGGGCAGACGGTGGTTGAAGGGGCGGGTGGGTGGGGTGCTTGGGTTGACGTGCGCTCCTTGCGCTGCCTGCGCTTGGCTTCCGCTTGCTCCCAGCGAAGAGACTCGAGGTGTCCGGCGCCTTCCTGGATGGTTCTCCTCCACTTTGTGCGGTCTTGGGCCAGGGATTCCCAGGTGTCGGTGGGGATGTTAAACTTTTTTAAGGAGGCTTTGAGGGTGTCCTTGAAGCATTTCCTCTGCCCACCTGGGGCTCTCTTGCCATGTCGGAGTTCCGAGTAGAGCGCTTGTTTTGGGAGTCTCGTATCGGGCATGTGGACAATGTGACCCATCCATCGGAGCTGATTGAAGCTTTGACCACGCTCAATGCTGGGGATGTTGGCCTGAGCAAGAACACTGACGTTGGTGCGCCTATCCTGCCAATGGATTTGCAGGATCTTGTGGAGGCAGCGTTGGTGGTACGTACCTCTCCAGTGCTTTGAGGTGCCTGCTGTACATGGTCCATGTCTCTGAGGCATACAGCAGGGGGGGTATCACTGCTGCTCTGTAGACCATGAGCTTAGTGCCGGGTTTGAGGTCCTGGTCTTCAAACACTCTCTTCCTCAGGCGACCGAAGGCTGCATTGGCACACTGAAGGCGGTGTTCGACTTCGTCGTCGACGTCTGCCCTTGTTGACAGTAGGCTCCCAAGGTATGGAAAGTGGTCCACGTTGTCCAAGGCCTTGTTGTCGATTTTGATAATCGGGGGGCAGTACTGTGTGGTGGGGGCAGGTTGGTAGAGGACCTTTGTCTTACGGATGTTTAGTGTGAGGCCTATGCTCTCATACGCTTCGGTGAAGGTGTTGACGATGGTTTGGAGTTTGACCTCCAGTCCAGATCCAAGGTTGTCCCATCCTCTGTCGTCGAATTACAGTATGCAGACGACGCTTGCGTCTGCGCTCACAGGGAAAAGTATATGTTGACTAACTGGTTATTCTAACACCTGTTCTTATGGGAGGCGAGTGCAGTGGTGTTGAATGGAGCGAGAGTTTGGCTTAGACAGCACTGTGGAAGCGGAGCAGCAAGACGAATCAACCTAACAGGCACCACAGACAGCATTCAAAAGGGAGGTTGGTGATCAGCTGGTTGGTAGGTTCTCTTCCTTCTCTTTTATACCTTTAAGTTGGTAAGTCCTATTAAATAGTGGTGTGATATTATCATCTATATCCGGGCAGAGGGTCTTCATAACTAATAATAAGAAATTTAATTAATTACATAGAATGGAGCAGGTGATGTGTTACTGTTGTGAAATGTGGGAGCCGGTGGACCCCATTGAGGCTCACGGTGATTACATTTGCGACAAGTGTTTGCTGCTAGAAGAACTCTGGCTCCGTATTGAGGTGCTTGAGACCGAGCTTCAGACACTGCGACACATCAGGGAGGGGGAGAAGTACCTGGACTCTATGTTTCAGGAGGTAGTCACACCTATGAAATCAATTAATTCAGATGTAGTCCATGGTCAGGGACAGGACGGTGTGACGATGAGTGAGGCAGGTACGGGGATCCAGGAGGTAGTGTTGAAGGAGCTGCAGCCCTTGCTCTTGCCAAACAGGTTCGAGGTTCTTACTCCCTGTGAGGGCGGGAGCAGGGACAGCAGGGAGGATGAGCAACCTGACCACAGCACCGTGGAACAGGGGCCATTCAAGTGGGTGGAATAAAAAGAAATGTTGTAGTGGTAGGGGATAGTATCATTAGGGGGATAGATATGGTTCTCTGCAGTCGAGAGCGGGAGTCCCGAAGGCTGTGTTGCCTGCCCGGTGCCAGGGTTAAGGACATCTCTTCTGGGCTGGAAAGAAACTTGGAGTGGGAGGGGGAGGATCCAGTTGTCGTGGTCCATGTTGCTACAAATGACGTAGATAGGACAAGGAAGAAGGTTCTGTTAAAGTAGTATGAGCAGCTAGGGGTCAAATTAAAAAACAGAACCTCAAGGGTAATAATCTCTGGATTATTACCTGAGCCACGAGCGAATTTGGCTAGGATAAATAAAATTAGACAGTTAAATGCGTGGCTCAAAGACTGGTGTGGGAAAATGGGTTTTGCTTCTTGGGACACTGGCACCAGTACTGGGACAGGAGGGAGCTGTTCCGTTGGGACGGACTTCACTTGGCCAGTGCTGGGACTAGAATCCTGGTGAATCATGTAACTAGGGCTGTAGAGAGGGCTTTAAACTAACTAGTGGGGGGGAGGTTTCTAGAGAGCAAATAATAAAAATGACAACGGAGAAGTTAGCAGTGGGGGAATTAAAAACCAGAGCGTGTCAGGAAGGGACAGAAGGTATGGAGTAAAAGGTAAAGTAGTAAAAGGGGAAAAAGCAGGAGCTAAGTGTCACAAAACATATTTGAAAGTTCTTTATCTGAATGCACGTAGCATTCGTAACAAAATGGACGAGTTAACGGCACAAATAACTACATATGGGTATGATCTTGTGGCCATTACAGAAACATGGCTGCAGGGTGACCATGGCTGGGAATTAAACATACCAGGTTATTTAACAATCAGGAAGGACAGGCAGGAAGGAAGGTGGGGTGGCTATGTTAATAAAGGAAGGAATCACTGTAATACAGAGAAATGATATTGGGTCAAAGGATCAGGATAGTGAAACAGTTTGGGTGGAGATAAGGAATAATAAGGGGAAAAAAACACTAGTGGGCGTAGTCTATAGGCCTCCGAACAGTTGCAACTCTGTTGGACGGAGTATTAATCAGGAAATAGTTGAGGCTTATGTAATAAGGGAACAGCTATGATTATGGGGGATTTTAACTATCATATTAACTGGACAAATCAAATTGGGCAGGGCAGCCTTGAGGATGAGTTCATTGAGTGTATTAGGGATGGGTTTCTTGAGCAGTATGTAACTGAACCAACCAGGGGGCAAGCAACCTTAGATTTGGTCCTGTGTAATGAGACAGGATTAATTAAAAATGTCCTAGTAAAGGATCCCCTTGGAATGAGTGACCATAACATGGTTGAATTCCATATTCAATTAGAGGGTGAGAAGGTTGGACCTCAAACAAGCGTGCTGAGCTTGAAAAAAGGAGACTATGAAGGTATGAGAGCGGAATTGATTAGAGTGGACTGGGAAAATAGATTAAAGGGTAAGACGGTACATGATCAGTGGTGTACATTTAAGGAGTTATTTTACAACTTCCAAAAAATATATATTCCACTGAGGAAAAAAGGGTGTAAAAGAAAAGATAACCATCCGTGGCTAAGTAAAGTAATTAAGGATAGTATCCAACTAAAAACAAGGGCATATAAGGCAGCCAAATCTAGTGGGAGGATAGAAGATTGGGAAGTCTTTAAAAGACAGCAAAAAATAACTAAAAGATTGATTAAGAAAGGGAAGATAGATTATGAAAGTAAATTAGCAAAAAATATAAAAACAGATAGCAAAAGTTTCTTTAGTTATATAAAAAGAAAAAGGGTGGCTAAAGTAAATGTTGGTCCCTTAGAGGATGAGACCGGGAAATTAATGGTGGGAAACATGGAGATGGCAAAAACGCTGAATGAATATTTTGTATCAGTCTTTACGGTAGAGGACACTAAGAATATCCCAACACTGGACAAACAGGGAGCTCTAGGGGGGGAGGAGCTAAATACGATTAAAATCGCTAAGGAAGTGGTACTCGGTAAAATAATGAGACTCAAGGCGGATAAATCCCCTGGACCAGATGGCTTACATCCTAGGGTCTTGAGGGAAGTGGCGGTAGGGATTGTGGATGCATTGGTGGTAATTTTCCAAAACTCCCTGGACTCAGCAAAGGTCCCGGCAGATTGGAAAACTGCTAATGTAACACCCTTATTTAAAAAGGGTAGTAGGCAGAAGGCTGGAAACTATAGACCTGTTAGCCTAACATCTGTGGTTGGTAAAATGTTAGAGTCCATTATTAAGGAGACAGTAATGGGATATTTGGATAAACATAATTTAATAGGATAAAGTCAGCATGGTTTTATGAAGGGGAAGTCATGTTTGACAAATTTGCTTGAGTGCTTTGAGGAAGTAACATACAGGGTGGATAAAGGGGAACCAGTGGACGTAGTGTATTTAGACTTCCAAAAGGCATTTGACAAGGTGCCACACAAAAGATTATTGCTCAAGATAAAAAATCACGGGATTGGGGGTAATATTCTGGTATGGGTGGAGGATTGGCTATCTAACAGAAAGCAGAGAGTTGGGATAAATGGTTCATTCTCAGACTGGCAATCAGTAACTAGTGGTGTTCTGCAGGGGTCAGTGCTGGGTCCCCAACTCTTTACAATCTATATTAACGATTTGGAGGAGGGGACCGAGTGTAACATATCAAAGTTTGCAAATGATACAAAGGTGGGAGGGAAAGTAGTGAGTGAGGAGGACATAAAAAACCTGCAAAGGGACATAGACAGGCTAAGTAAGTGGGCAGAGATTTGGCAGATGGAATACAATACTGGAAAGTGTGAGGTTATGCATTTTGGCAGGAAAAATCATAGAGCAAGTTATTATCTTAATGGCAAGAAACTGGAAAGTACTGTAGTACAAAGGGATCTGGGGGTCCTGGTGCACGAAACTCTAAAAGTTAGTATGCAGGTGCAGCAAGTGATCAAGAAGGCCAATGGAATGTTGGCTTTTATTGCTAGGGGGATAGAATATAAAAACAGGGAGGTATTGCTGCAGTTGTACAAGGTATTGGTGAGACCGCACCTGGAATACTGCATACAGTTTTGGTGTCCATACTTAAGAAAAGACATACTTGCTCTCGAGTCAGTACAAAGAAGGTTCACTCGGTTAATCCTGGGGATGAGGGGGTGGACATATGAGGAGAGGTTGAGTAGATTGGGACTCTACTCATTGGAGTTCAGAAGAATGAGAGGCGATCTTACTGAAACATATAAGATTGTGAAGGGGCTTGATTGGGTGGATGCGGTGAGGATGTTCCCAATGATAGGTGAAACTAGAACTAGGGGGCATAATCTTAGAATAAGGGGCTGCTCTTTCAAAATTGAGATGAGGAGAAACTTCTTCACTCAGAGGGTAGTAGGTCTGTGGAATTTGCTGCCCCAGAAAGCTGTGGAAGCTACATCATTAAATAAATTTAAAACAGAAATAGACAGTTTCCTAGAAGTAAAGGGAATTAGGGGTTACGGGGAGTGGGCAGGAAATTGGACATGAATCTAGGTTCGGAACGGTCATGGCCCTGTGGGTAGCGGAACGGGCCCAGGGGCCGTGTAGCCTGGTCCTGCTCCTACTTCTTGTGTTCTAATTCTGTGTTAGATTTCAGGAGATGGTTCTATTCACAGGGATTAGTGGAGACATTGAGCAGGCTGCCAGCTAGGTGTCATTCAAGAGCAAATTGGGCCTGTTCCTGGCTGGGGTGGAGATCACCTTTTACAGAAGGTAAGTACTGTAGGAAATACAGGGACAGAGTGATCTCCTGGACGAGTTTCGATCGCCTAGATGGGTCGGAGAGGAATTTCCCAGATTTTTTCTCCCAAATTGGCCATTGGGTTTTTTACCTGGTTTTTCGCCTCTCCCGGGAGATCACATGGGTTCGGGTGGGATGGAGAGTGATAGTAGATTTGAGGTTAGGATCAGATCAGCCATGATCTTATTGAATGGTGGAGCAGGCTCGAGGGGCCGATTGGCCTACTCCTGCTCCTATTTCTTATGTTCTTATGAGGCAAGCACACAGCTCACCCATACTTTAATTTGGATTCTGATTTTAAACAGTGCCCTTGAGCCGAGTGCTTGTTGGCTTTAGGATCAGTAACTATTTCACAGCTCCTTAAGCAGGCTGAGAGGAACAGGATATCAGGACTTTAAAGCTTCCTGCTAATTAAAACTAAGTGCTGTTGAGTGGGGAAACTAAATTGGGAAGTTCCACCTTATGTTGAAAATAAGGTATGTCACGCTACAACAATTCACTTGCCCTATTAATAAATTATTACATGTATAACATTTTGGAACTGTGGATGAATCATAAATCGTGAATTTTAGGACTGAGTGGAGAAAGTTAGCCATTTAGTTTTGATATTGGAAAGGATAAGGATCAGGTCATCCACAGATACAGCTTACTAATAATTAGATGGTTGAGTACAGATACAAGTGCCAGGCCCTTACTGATCCTGATACTCAACTGTGAGTGTATATTTCTCCATACGTGGATTTTGTGCTCTTATTAAACCAGTCTTGACTCCACTCCTGGAGCCCAGTACAGCCCGATTCCTCCTTCACCAACTCTACAACACACAAGAGGTAAGATAAAGGTACAAGATAGGATAGCCCTGTGTGCCCATCCCTAGCTACCTCTTCAACCCAGATCCTGAAATAGGTAACAGTACAGTATCAATAAGTGCAATTATAATAATAGACTTTATAGGCAGTCAGCGACGAACCAACGGCACCAGCCGATCCATAGACTTTTTATAGGTTTTTGCACTGGAAGTTCCTGTCAGCCAATTATCAAAAAAGCACAGCGCCCTCTACAGGGCATCTGGGACCTGTGTAAACAGGGCAAGCAACTGTGTATCGCCTTAACCAATCAGATTGAAGAAACATTCATGAGCAGCGCAAAGTCTGAACCAGAGGTGTCAGGTAGAATATTGAATTCAAAGTCAAATCAGTACAGAAACCAAAATAAAGAGAGGGAAAGAAAGATTGGATTAAGAGACAGAGATAAAAAAGACAGAAAGTAAAAGTAAATAAAAAATTACATTTTTAGTTTAAAAAAAATCTCCAACAATTAAAATCTGAAGGAATAAGACTCCACACTTGTTAAAGTTAATTTTCAGTGCCAGAAAGGTTGTTTGGCAGTAACTAAGGGTCTGGAGCCGAGTGATCTTGGCAGAACCCAAACTGAGCATCGGTGAGCAGGTTATTGGAGAATAAGTGCCGCTTGATAGCGCTGTCGATGACACCTTCCATCACTTTGCTGATGATTGAGAGTAGACTGATGGGGCGGTAATTGGCCGGGTTGGATTTGTCCTGCCTTTTATGGACAGGACATACCTGGGCAGTTTTCCACATTGTCGGATAGATGCCAGTGTTGTAGCGATACTGGAACAGCTTGGCTGGAGGTGCGGCTAGTTCTGGAGCACAAGTCTTCAGCACGATAGCTGGGATATTGTCAGGGCCTATAGCCTTTGCTGTATCCAGTGTGCTCAGTTGTTTCTTGATATCATGTGGAGTGAATTAGATTGGCTGAAGACTGGCTTCTGTGATGGTGGGGACCTCAGGAGGAGGCTGATATGAGTCATCCACTCAGCACCTCTGGCTGAAGATGGTTGTAAACGCTTTAGCCTTGTCTTTTGCACTCACGTGCTGGACTCTACTATCATTGAGGATGGGGATATTTATGGAGCCTCCTCCTCCCGTTAGTTGTTTAATTGTCCACCACCATTCATGACTGGATGTAGCAGGACTGCAGAGCTTTGACCTTATTCATTGATTGTGGGATCACTTAGCTCTGTCTATAGCATGCTGCTTCCACTTTTTAGCATGCATGTAGTCCTGTGTTGCAGTTTCCCCAGATTGTCACCTCATTTTTAGGTACGCCTGGTGCTGCTCCTGGCATGCTCTTCTGCACTCATCATTGAACCAGGGTTGGTCCCCTGGTTTGATGCTAATGGTAGAGTGAGGGATATCCTGGACCATGAGGTTACAGATTGTGGTGGAATACAATTCTGCTGCTGCTGATGGCCTACAGCACCTCATGGATGCCAAGTTTTGAGCTGCTAGATCTGTTCTGAATCAATTCCATTAGGCACGGTGGTATTGCCACACAACACGATGGAAGGTGTCCTCAGTGTGAAGACGGGACTTCGTCTCCACAAGGACTGGTGCGGTGATCACTGCTACCAATGCTGTCATGGACAGCTGCATCTGCGACAGGTAGATTGGTGAGGAAGAGGTCAAGTAGGTTTTTCCCTCGTGTTGGTTCTCTCACCACCTGTCGCAGGCCTAGACTGGCAGTTATGTCCTTCAGGACTCGACCAGCTCAGTCGGTGGTGGTGCGATCGAGCTCCAGGTGGGGAACCTGTCAAGGAGAAAAGATACACGCTATGGAGTTAAAACTACGCAACCCGCCCTGTTAATATCCAGGCCTGGGTTTCCATTGCTGTTGTATTTTTAAAAGAGTTTATTTTTCTAGTTAAGGTAAGATGTAAGTTGCAATGGACGTTAGTCATAGAGTCATAGGGCTGGATTTTGTCATTGGGGGCGGGCTGGGGTTGTGTCATCCGCTTTTCGTGTTATCCACCCGATTCCAAATCGATATGGGAGATTGATGCGATTTTCACATAATTGAGCAATTGAGTTCCAGCGTGTGGGAACCCATGGCCCATTTTAGTTTTTTCAGTCTGAAACTCGCGTCCGATGACGTCATCATTGCTGCTGCATTTAAGGTCTGCAACAAGCCTTGCTTCTTCTGCAGACTGCCAACCTTTTGGCCTTTGCAGTGAGAGGGACCTGGAGGCAGAATGAGCAGCGGGAGACCTAAGTCTGCTCCCAGATTTGATGACGTCGCCCTGCAAGCTTTGGTGGACGGAGCAAGAGCTAGTAAGGAGGTGCTCTTCCCTTCTTCAGGGAGGAAGAAGCCTCCCCAGCAGACGAAGGCTGTGTGGATCCAGGTGGCCCAGGAGGTCACCTCATTGTCGATGATCCGCAGAACCTGGCTTCAGTGCAGGAAGAGGTTTCATGACCTTCTGTGCACTGGAAAAGTGAGTATGACTTTGCCATCACACTCAATCTGCTCCCCTATTGCCTCTCCTCACCAGCACTCAGCTTTAGCAATCTCTTCCTCCACATCCCACTTGACACTGACATCCCTGCACCCTTACCCATTCCCTCTCTCTCTATGGTCACATTCACCTAACTATTCGACTATGCAGCCCTCACACTCCCTATCACTGTGATGCTATGAAAACAACTTACAAAACACAGGGAGGGCCCTTGGTCTTGCCAACTCACTCCATCTTTGTCTCCTTCTAAGCATCTATGCTATGGATTCTCTACACTCACTCCTTCATTCTCACTCAAACTCCACTTGTCTCCCTCATTGCAGGAAAAGAGAGCTCACAATAAGAGGGAAAGAGTGAGGACAGGAGGAGGGCCATTCTCAGCAGCCCACCTCACCCCTTGGGAGGAGGTGGTCCTGGAGATCATGGGACTCGAGGACGATGTGCAAGTGGGGGACGGACAGATGGGTGCATCAGAGAAAGCTGGTGACAGAATAGTTTTTCATCTCTCTCATTGACATTGCATGAGTCGCTGATAATGATTCTGAAGCTCTAACAGATGGACTTATGATCATCTGCAATATGCAATGTGCATGTAACCTTGGCCTCACATCTCTGACTCTTTCCTTTACTCCCCCACAGGACCATCGCAAGCACCCGTTCCCACTATCCAGGTGAAACAGCCTGAGCCTCCAGACTCCTCAGAGGAAGCTGCAACCTCTGAGGGCGCAGCGTCAGCAGAATTCAGCCAACCCAGCACCAGTGCAGACACTCACACCTCGGTGGGGCCATCGCGAGATAGAGTACTGTTGTCACCTGGTGTATCACAGCTCACAAGTGAGCATCAGCAGATTGTGGAGACAGGGACAGCAGTGGAGAGCCCTAGCTCGGCTCAGCTGCATGTCGACCCTCTGCCTCTGGGCCCATCCAGAAGAACAGCGGTTCTGGAACTCCAGGAACAGGTGCAGGAGTCTCTGGCAGGTTTTGTCTCCAGGGTCGCTGCGAGTGTGGAGCGAATGGAGGAGTCCATTGCGAACATGAGCAGAGCCTTTGTGGAGTCATTGGCGCATGAACGCAGCACCATGGAAAGGATGGCAACCTCCGTGGAAAGGATGGCTACAGTAGACGAGAGGATGGCTATGGCCATGGAGGAGCTAAGTCGCCAAAGTGTAGAAAACATGGTGAGTGTTCAGAATAGACTGACATCTCTGGAGGAGTGATGGTCAGCTATTGAACAGAGAAACCAGACCTTCATGGAAGTCCTTCTGAGTAGGACTGCCAGTGCAGATACGGGTCCCCATGGCCCCCCTGATGTGCAGCAAGGTGTTCTCAAGCCACTTGCAAGCGCTGAGGTGGACCTGACCCACGAGAGTGATGTTGGTGGCAGAGAACAAGGAAGTGGGGGCTCCTCTCCAAGTGCTCATACTTCCATGCCACTGCCAAATCCTCGGTCAGAGCCCCACCAAAGTCCCTACCCAACTGAGATCGGCGTCTCAACCCCTGCACAGCCACAGGAGCAGCAGACTGTTGCCGAGCCCTCACAGGTTCACAACCCCAGAGGACGCCCGCCAAAGGTGTCGAGACAGGAGCAGCAAGAAAGTGAGCAAGGGGCTTCCACATCTGCTGAAGCCATAGGGGAAGCACCACGTAGGAGCACGCGTAAGAGAAGATACTGCACAAATAATCACAAGGGTAGTCACTTGGGTGAAATGTGTTTATTTTTAAAATGCCATCAGTTGGTTATTGTAAATAAAAATTCTGATGACAACTGTTGCAGTTGTGGCGTGTGTCATTTCGCTAATGGGACTTCTACATTGAGGGCTTAGGATTACTTGCAATTGTCAGTATGGTGGTCAGAGTGCTAGGAGTCCGCTGGTTCTTGGCCATTGTCGATGCTCTGGTAAGAAGCTGCGAGGCAAAAGTGCATGATTGGCTAGGCTAAGCAAATCTGGCCAAGATGAGTGCGTTCCTTGCATCCCGGGCAGCAATGTTCTCGCGTACTGCTGCTGTTGGTTGATGGGCCTCTGCAAGATGTTCGATTTCACTCTCCTCCTCCTCCTCCTCATTTGAGGAGGATATGTGAGGAGCCACTTGGTCCTCAGGAATCTGCAAGCCACGACGCTGTGCCATGTTGTGAAGTGCACAGCAAACCACGAAGATTCTGGAGACCCTGGCTGCTGAGTAATGCAGGGCTCCACCTGATCTATCCAGGCATCTGAAGCGCATCTTCAGCATGCCGATGGTTTGCTCAATTATGGATCTGGTGGAAATGTGGCTGTAGTTGTAGCTCTCCTCAGCTTCATTGGATGGGCTCCTCAACGGCGTCATTAGCCACGTCTTCAGGGGATAGCCCTTGTCTCCAAGTAGCCATCCGTTAAGTTGGTCTGGCGGACTGAAGAGCGGAGGCACACTAGACTGGTGCAGTATGAAGGAGTCATGGCAACTGCCAGGGTACTTGGCACAAACATGCAAAATTTCCTTCTTGTGGTCACACACCAGCTGCATGTTGAGGGAGTGGAAGCCCTTGCGGTTGACAAAAATACCTGGATTACGATGGGGTGCCTTAAGGGCCACATGTGTGCAGTCAATGACGCCCTGCACCCTTGGAAAGCCTGCCAGATTAGCTAATTCAACCGCAAGCGCCGTGACACTTGCTTGATCCTTGGAGAAATGGAAGTGATTGTACGCGATGGCAAAGAGGGCATCGGTTACCTGCATGATGCAAGTGTGTGCGGCCGCCTGGGAGATGCCGCTGATGTCTGCTGCTGATCCCTGGAATGAGCCTGAAGCAAAAAAGTTGAGTGTGATGGTGACTTTGATGGCCACTGGTAAGGGGTGTCCACCTGCTCCTCTGGGCTCCAGGTCTTGCTGCACCATTGCACAGATGTCACCCACTACCTCTCGCGAAAGTCGGAGCCGCCTGTGATGAAATATGCCATTCATCAGGCACTCTGTATTCTCTGTGTTTGATTGTGCCTGTGACTGTGACAAGCAGGGGAGTTTAGTTTCAGTTTCATTTCCTTACCTGTATTGTATTGTGTGTAGGGCTCCGCCCATACCTGGCCCCTACTTAAGCAGGCCCCAGCGTGTCTCACAGGCAGTACAGCAGATCTCTGGATGAGAGACACTTCTCCACTGTGTATTACTTTCTGAGTTAATAAAAGCCTTGCTTTGCTTCGTTAACGTTGAGTCTCGGATTCATTGAGGCACATCAATTTTATTAACTCAATTTTCAACGCAATGGATCAACTCTTGAAACCCGAACGTTTGGATTTGGACCCGCATGCTTCGGACGCATCGGCACGATTCGGACACTGGTTTAAGTGTATGGAATTCTTCCTGGACAACTCCGCAGCCATCACAGACGCTACAGACGCTGAAAGTATGAAACTCGGAATCCTGCGGAATTGGGTAAGCCACCGGGTTTACCCCCTCATCCAAGACGCCGACACGTACCCGGCCGCCTGCGACATCCTAAAGGCGCATTACCAGCAGCCTACGAACGAGGTGTACGCTAGGCATCTGCTCGCTACTCGCACACAGCGACCTGGGGAATCGCTGGATGAGTTCCTAGTCACCCTGAAAACGCTTGGCAAAGACTGCAAGTGCCAAGATGTAAAAGCCGCAGTGTACACTGACGAGCTTGTTCGTGATGCCTTTATCACAGGCCTCAGCTCCACTTACATCCGGCAGAGACTACTGGAAAAAACGGGATTGGACCTGAAACAGACTGTGGACACAGCGCGATCCCTGGATGTGGCCCAGAGAAACTCGGACGCCTACTCTTCAGCCCGCGCCGCCCACGCCGCCACGTGTGCACCAAGGGCGCCGCCATCTTGGAAGGCATCTTCCCCGCCCGGCAGCCCGACACCGTCGGGGCCCCGCTCTCCCCCCAGAAGCCCTACGACAGCCGCGACGCATCGGGGCCCCAACTGCTACTTCTGCAGGCAGCCGAAGCACACCAGAAACCTGTGCCCGGCGAAAGGCACCACCTGCTTTAAGTGCGGTAAGAAGGGGCACTTCGGGAAGGTGTGCAGAGGGAACCCCGCTGGAAAACCCGCCACCGCCGCGTGTGCGCCATGGGAGCGGCCATCTTGGACGCCATCTTGCCCGACCTCGTGGGGTCCGCCATCTTGTGAGCAGACAGCGTGGACGCCATCTTGTCTCGATCAGGGCCCTACAGTGGCATCGGTCACAGTGGACCAGACCAGACCGCACCCGCTATCCAAATCAATGGTGGACATCGAGGTAAACGGGTGCGGGGTTAAATGTTTAATTGACAGTGGAAGCACGGAGAGTTTTATCCACCCTGAACTAGCACAACAACTCTCTCTAATGGTGGTCCCTGCTCGGGGCACCATCTCTATGGCTGATAAAACCCAGACATCGACCATTATGGGTTACTGCGCGGTACAATTGTCCGTTAACGGAACTGTATACGATAATTTTAAATTACTAATCATGAAGAGTCTATGTGCGAGCATGATCTTGGGCCTGGGTTTCCAGTGCCACCACCAAAGCATCACGCTCAATTACGGTGGGTCCCAGCCGCCCCTCACAGTGTGCGGTCTGGCTACCCTGAAGGTAAAGCCGCCTTCGCTATTCGCGAACCTTACTCCCAACTGCCGGCCAATAGCGACCAAAAGCAGGAGGTACAGCTGGGAGGACAGGCGGTTTATCGCGACCGAGGTGGACAGGCTGCTGAGGGAGCGCGTTATTGAACGCAGCAACAGCCCATGGCGCGCCCAAGTGGTGGTGGTGAGGGGTAGCGAGAAGAAACGGATGGTGATCGACTATAGCCAAACGATCAACATGTACACCCAACTAGACGCCTACCCGCTACCCCGCATATCAGAAATGGTGAACCAAATTGCCCAATACCGGGTGTTCTCCACCATCGACCTCAAGTCAGCGTACCACCAGCTCCCTATCAGACCAGAGGACCGCCCGTACACCGCCTTCGAGGCGAACGGACGCCTCTACCAATTCCTCAGAGTCCCCTTTGGGGTGACGAATGGGGTCTCGGTCTTCCAGAGGGAGATGGACCGCATGGTCGATGACCACCACTTGCAGGCAACCTTCCCCTACCTCGACAACGTCACCATCTGCGGTCACAACCAGCAGGATCACGACTCGAACCTCGAGAGGTTCCTGAAAACCGCACAAAAACTCAACCTCACCTACAACGAGGACAAGTGCGTTTTCAACACCACGCGCCTCTGCATACTGGGCAGCGTGGTGGAGAATGGGGAAATCGGACCAGACCCCGACCGACTGCGCCCCCTACGGGAGCTGCCCCTGCCCAACACTCCCAAAGTCCTGAAAAGGTGCCTGGGGTTATTTTCTTATTATGCCGGATGGGTCCCCAACTACTCCGACAAAGCCCGCCCCCTCTTGAAAGCATCCTCTTTTCCGCTCTCTGCTGAGGCCCACGCCGCCTTCAAAAGCATTAAGCGGGATATTGAGTGGGCCACGCTAGAGGCAGTGGACGAGAACACTCCCTTTCAAGTGGAAAGTGATGCGTCTGACTTTGCCTTGGCGGCCACCCTCAACCAGGCGGGGCGGCCCGTAGCTTTCTTCTCGAGGACCCTCCAAGGGCCCGAGATCAGACACTCCTCCGTGGAAAAGGAGGCCCAAGCCATCGTGGAGGCAGTGCGCCACTGGCGCCACTACCTAGCCGGCAAACGCTTCACCCTACTTACCGACCAGCGGTCGGTAGCGTTTATGTTTAATAATAAACAGAAGGGGAAGATTAAAAATGATAAGATTCTCAGGTGGCGGATCGAGCTCTCCACCTTCGAGTATGACATCATTTACCGGCCAGGGGCCCTTAACGAATCCCCCGACGCCCTCTCACGAGGGATGTGTGCCAGCGCCACCGGGGATCGGCTACAGACCCTCCACAACGACCTCTGCCACCCAGGGGTCACACGGCTGTTCCGCTTCATAAAGTCCCGCAACTTACCCTACTCGATTGAGGAAGTTCGGTCTCTGACCAGGAACTGCCGCACTTGCGCTGAGTGCAAGCCTCGGTTCTACCGCCCAGATAGAGCCCACTTAATCAAAGCTACACGGCCCTTTGAGCGGCTCAGCTTAGATTTCAAGGGCCCCCTCCCATCAGTCGACCGCAATGTTTACTTCCTGAACATTGTGGACGAATACTCCCGTTTCCCATTCGCCTTCCCCTGCCCAGACATGACCAGCGCCACGGTCATTAAATGCCTCAACAGCCTGTTCTGCCTGTTCGGTATGCCGAGCTACATCCATACGGATAGGGGGGCGTCCTTCATGAGTGAAGAGCTACGCCAGTACATGCTGTCCAGGGGGATCGCCACGAGCCGTACCACCAGCTACAACCCCCAGGGTAACGGCCAGGTGGAGCGAGAGAATGGGACAGTATGGAAAGCAGTCACTCTAGCTCTAAGGACCAAGGGCCTCCCTATCTCCCGCTGGCAGGAAGTCCTCCCAGATGTGCTCCATTCGATACGGTCGCTATTGTGTACTGCCACTAATGCCACGCCCCATGAACGAATGTTTGTCTTTCCCTGGAAATCCACCTCCGGCGTATCCATGCCGTCATGGCTCTCCACCCCAGGTCCGGTATTTGTACGAAGGCATGTGAGGGGCCACAAGACGGACCCTCTCGTGGAGTCAGTGCACCTACTCCACGCCAACCCCCAATACACGTATGCCCGGCACGCCGACGGAAGGGAGGACACCGTGTCCATAAAAGACGTCGCCCCAGCCGGTAACGACAACAACCACGACAACAACAGCAACAACGATCACAGCAACTCTTACCCATCCACTATCCTTTCATCACCCCCAGAAGAACATTGACCAACGGTGCCCCCACCAACTACCCCTTCAACAACCCTGGCGGCGCCACCGGCAGAGACCCAGGAGGCCACCGGGGACACCCAGCCGACACCCGCGGCACCACAACAGCTACGTCGGTCACAGAGGACTATCAAACCCCAGAACAGACTAAATCTGTAGAAGGGGTGAATGTGATGAAATATGCCATTCATCAGGCACTCTGTATTCTCTGTGTTTGATTGTGCCTGTGACTGTGACAAGCAGGGGAGTTTAGTTTCAGTTTCATTTCCTTACCTGTATTGTATCGTGTGTAGGGCTCCACCCATACCTGGCCCCTACTTAAGCAGGCCCCAGCGTGTCTCACAGGCAGTACAGCAGATCTCTGGATGAGAGACACTTCTCCACTGTGTATTACTTTCTGAGTTAATAAAAGCCTTGCTTTGCTCCGTTAACGTTGAGTCTCGGATTCATTGAGGCACATCACCGCCTTTGGCACTTCTGCTCACTCATGTTGAGGTAGCTGATCCTCTGTCTGTAGACCCTGTTTGGGAGGTATCCCCTGCGCCGACGGGCTTCCATGCCCTGGCACCTTCTGGCCTGTGCAGCTTCAGGTGGCTGAGCAGCAGCTTGGCGCTCCTGTTGTTGCCACTGCTGTTGGTGCTGCTGTTGTTCACATTTCTGCTGCTGCCGCGGCAGGTCTTCATCCTCATCTGATGTCCAAGAGGAAAGGAAATAAATGGCTCCCATGCTTCTGGTAGATGCCTCAGTTGAGGAAGCGCTCAGTCAAGGTGGCGAGAGGGGATTCCCAGGAGGTCACACTGGAGATGGGTGTCAGGCTCCAAACTTCCACAGCTATGGTTATGCCTGCTAAAAGGTCCCCCAGACCTGAGACAACAAAGTCCTGCCACCTGCAAATGATGACTGATCAAATCTCCTATTTATTGGTGGAGCTGCAGCTGATAGTCAGCAATCCAATTGTGCTCCCGCCAGGTTTCACCGTCGTGTTTCAGAGGAGATGTGAATCACGTGGGAAACGTGTTAAAATCGGAAAGGCCTCTCAAAATGGGATTTTTGAGGCAATTTAGTGGCTGTTAAGGGCCTCAAGGGCCTATCCCGCCTCTTGGAGGCGGGACGGAGACAGGATCAGAAACCACGCATTTGGGAAAATTGCTTGGAGGTGGGATGGAGGCGGGGTCGAGTCTGCCCGCCACTTTTTGCAATTTTAACACCCCACACGCCTCCATCCCCGCCTCCTCGGGCCTGGCAAAATCCAGCCCATAGAGCCATATGGCACAGAAGGAGGCCATTCGGCCCATCGAGTCCGTGCCGGCTCTCTGTAGAGCAATCCTGTCAGTCCTACTCCCTCGCTCTATCACCGTAGCCCTGCAAGTTTATTTCCCTCACGTGCCTATCCAGTCTCACCTTGAAAACATTGAGTGTCTCCGCTTCCATCACTTCCGTCAGCAGCGAATTCCAGGTCCTTACCACTCGCTGCATAAAAATATTTTTCCTCACGTCCCCCCTGTATCTCTTGCTCAAAACCTTAAATCAGTGTCCCCTAGTCCTTGTACCATCAACTAGTGGGAACAGCCTTTCCCCATCTAGCCTATCCAAACCCATCATAATCTTGTACACCTCTATCAAATCACCCCTCAAACTCCTTTGCTCTAATGAAAACAAATCCAGCTTCTCCAACCTGTTAAAAGTATATTAAAGAATATGATGGCTCAGTATATTGGAATATTATTGCAGTGTCACAGAATAGTGGGCAGTAGACTTGCTCCTGCAATTCCCTATGCAGTTCCCAGTGTTGGCTAGGTTATTATGATGTGTTTTTGAGTAGAATCTGAGGCCCCGATATTTACAGGGCGGCAGGAGGGAGCGGGGACACCTGCCAGTGGCCAGGAAACCTGAGAATGCAGAGGTTCTGCTGAATTTAACAGCAAGGCCTCATTAGAATTTGATTACTCCATTTCCCATGCGGTAGCCTGCCAGATTGAAGGCTGGCTGGCTGGCGGGCAGGAAAGCCTGCACTCTGGTGGGGGCGGGGTGGTGTTAGGGTGTTAAAGCAGAATCAGGTGTGTTTGCGGTGGGTTTGGGTCTGATTTTCCATTAAAAAAAATTTAACCTGTACCCGTCCTTCCATTTTAAAAAATTTAACCTGTACCCGTCCCGCACCCCGACACTGTCCCTCTATCTTGAGGGGCGGTTAAACTTAGCCCTTAAGTGTTTCTGTAAAGAGAGAGGGAAAATTAACAAGTGGCTGATCATGAATCATTCTCTAACACCCCGAGAGGCTGGCTTATTGCACATCTTTGGATCAGCAGAGGATTGGGAGAAGATTAACCATCTACTTTTTCACGGCGGAACGATGTATGATGTGGGCAGCCCTAAAGGAAAATAGCATTCATTTGAAGCCACTTCCAGACTGCATAAAAGGAATTCATATCAGCTTTGGGGGACTCAGTATCATCAGATTGAATTTGCTTCCTGTAATGCTCCCAAATTAACTAAATATTATATTTGCAGTTAAATTGCACTTCATCACTTCAACAAATAACTTTTGAAATGCAGTGACTATTGTAGCACCAGCAATATTCCACAGCAAATCGGTCTATTATTTGGTGGTTTCAGTTCTAGGAGGAATATTGGGCACCAGGAGAACTTCCTACTCTTCCTCGAATAATGCCACAGCATGTTTAGCTCATAAGTGAACAGACATGGTTTAATGTCTCATTCTAGACCGATACAGAGAAACATAGAAACAAGTCTAGGCCATTTGGCCCATAAAGCCTGATCGGCCATTTTGTTACCCTGGCTCTCTGCCATTTCTTCATATCCCTTAATATTTTTAGTTTTCACTTAATTGATTCTGCATCTACAACCTTCTGGGGCTGTGTATTCCACATTCGCACACCCTGGCCGCGATTTCCCCTACCTCGGCGGGTCCGTTGTGGGTGACGTTGGTGGTGGGTCCTGACCCTGTTGCTAGCTCCATCCCGCTCTGGAAAATGATTTTACATTGATTGGGCTTGTTAACCCCGCCCAGTGCATTTGCCGGCCAACTGAAGGAAGTGTGTCTGATGATGTCATTTGATGACACATCATCAGCTGTTTCCTTAAAAGGCCTGACATGAATCAGTCATTCATGAAAGAAAGACTTATGAAATAATACTGAGCGGCCTATGGGTGGCGCTGTCCAGGGAGAGTATAAATACTCTGGCACGGGCCCAGCTTGCGCAGGACATTCTTAACAGGAACTAGTGAAGGACACAACTAGACCTCTATGTTGTAAAACAGTTGATTAAAGCTTTGTTTAACGCTTAGACCAAGTGCCTAGTAGTTTTCTTACGTCAATTTAATCAACTGCAACTTGCTCCATGCTCTGAGTGATTTTGGGAACAGACGGCGATGACTCAAACGGTAGAAGGAAACCAGACATAGTAATCAATCCATCATGGAGAAACTACTCAGACCCGCCCGTCTTGACCTGGACCCAAATTCACCTACAACTGCTAAGGTATGGAAACACTGGTATCGTACCTTCAGCAACTTCCTCGGGGCTTGTGGTGAGAATGTTCCTGATAAGTTACAAATGCTTGCCAATTATTATCTCCTCATGTGTTTGACTATATCGAAGACTGTGTAGATTATGACTCCGCTATCCAAATACTGCAGCAACTATATGTTAAGGCCCAAACAAAATTTTTGCTCGGCAGTTACTGACCACAACTCGGGGTATCACTTGACGAATTTCTTCAAAAGCTTCGCATGCTCAGCAAAGGCTGTAATCTCAAAGCTGTCTCAGCTGAGCAGTACCAGGAGGAATTAATTTGTGATTCTTTTATTAATGGTATTGCATCTCCCTTCATATGCCAGCATCTGTTGGAGAATAAAACCCTCGAGTTACAAGCTGCCTATGTTACAGCTGCTATCTATAAAACTGCCCCTCCTCCCATCACAGCTGTTTTTCCACAAAGCCTGTCCCATGCAGCCACGAAGGTTTCGGTAAATGGACACATTTTGAGTGCACTAATCGACTCATGTAGCTCTGACAGCTTCATCACTGAGCAGGCTGTCAGTAAGTTAAAACTGCTTATTTACCCCTCGGACAGGGAAATTGCAATGGCTCTGACGACACTGACCACCAACACTTTCGGCTTTTGTCTTGTCGACCTTATTCTCAATGGTCACACTTATTTTTCCACCCGGCTTGGGGTGCTCAAAAACCTATGCAGTAATGTGCTCCTGGGACAGGATTTCCAGAAGCAACACAAAAGACTCACTTTCGAGTTTGGAGGGTCAAAGCCGGAGCTTACTATTTCCAAAGTACTCTTTTGTGCGCTTTCGGCGGCTTCGCTCGACAAGCCCTCCTTGTTCATCAATCTTTCCCCCCGATGTAAGCCCATAGTCACTAAATCATGACGTTTCAGTCAAGATGATCTATCCTTTATTGAGGCAGAAATCTCTCGCCTTCTAGTGGACGGTATCATTGAGCCATGTTGATTTTCCTGGCGGACTCAAGTCGTCATTGTTAAAAATCCTCTGAAGCAACACAAGAAATGTCTTTGCATTGGTTACTCGCAAAGTATTAACCAGTATACTGACCTGGATGCCTACCCACTACCACGCATCGATGACATGGTCAATATCCTTGCCAACTACAGGGTATTTTCAACTTTTGACTTAAAGAGCGCATATCATCAAGTACCGTTAAAGGACTCTGACAAGAAGTATACGGCCTTTGAGGCCAACGGTCGGCTTTATCAGTTTTGTCACCTTCCGTTTGGGGTCACCAATGGGGTGGCCGTCTTTCAATGGGCAATGGACAGCCTAGTCAAACAGGAGAACTTAACGGACACTTTTCCATATCTGGATAATATCACCATTGCTGGTCATGACCAGAAGGAGCACGATGCCAACTTCCAGAAATTTCTTGATGTTCTCCGTCGTCACAACTTAACCTTAAATGAGTCCAAATCTGTGAAATCAGTATCATCAATCAACATCCTTGGCTACTGGGTGGGCAATGGTGTCATCAAACCGGATCCGGAGCGACTTCGCCCGCTTCAGGAGCTCCCTCCTCCTACGAATCTCGGCTGTCTTCGTCGGGCCCTCGGCATGTTCGCCTATTATGCGAAGCGGATACCCCACTTTTCCGACAAGATCCAGCCCCTGCTTCACGCAAAGTCATTTCCGTTGGAGGTAATGGCTATTTCAGCTTTCGACTTCCTCAAGCAACAACTGGAAAAAACCACGCTTCGTTCCATCGATGAAAATCTCCCTTTCGTGGTCGAGTGCGGTGCATCGGAGGTGGCGACCTCAGCTACCTTGAATCAAGGTGGTCGACCCGTTGCATTTCTGTCCAGAACTTTGCATAGTAGCGAGCTCCATTATCCTCCTGTCGAGAAAGAGGCTACGGCTATCATTGAAGCTGTACGTAAATGGAGTCATTTTCTCGCTCGTCGCCATTTCATGCTTCTAACCGATCAGCGCTCCGTGGCCTTTATGCTGGATAACCGGAAATGCAGTAAGGTCAAGAATAACAAGATACAGCTCTGGAGAATGGAATTGGCCGCCTTTGGCTACACCATACATTATCGACCCGGCAAAGAGAATGTGGCCCCGGTTATCCTCACGCGTGCATTCTGCTTTTCCATGTCAACTTCAACTCTTGTCGATCTTCACACTGACTTATGCCATCCTGGCGTTACCCGTATGTTACACTTTGTGCGATCTAAAAATCTCCCATTTTCTATGGAAGACGTGAAAAGAACATGCTCCACTTGTAGAATTTGCGTGGAATTAAAACCGCAATTCTTCCGTCCGTCGGATGGCTCGCTCATATACTCTACACAGCCTATGCAGCGACTCAGCATTGACTTTAAAGGGCCACTGCCTTCTTCAACGTGAAACACCTACTTGCTTACTATGGTGGACGAATATTCATGCTTTCCCTTTGCTTTCCCCTGTCCCAATATGCTTACTTCCGCAGTGATCAAATGCCTCGATCAGGTCTTTTCCCTTTGCGGTATGGCCAATTTCATCCACTCTGATTGGGGTCCCTCCTTCATGTCAAGCGAACTCAAAAGTTATCTTTCTCAATGAGGAATCGCCACAATTAAAACAACACCGTATCATCCTATTGGAAACGGACAGGTTGAGAGATACAACGCTATCATTTGGAACGCTGTTCGTCTTGCACTGAGGTCACATAACCTACCAGACCAGCAGTGGGAAACTATGCTCCCTGACGCGTTCCATTCCATCAGGTCTCTCCTTTCTACATCCACCAATGTTACTCCTCACGAACGATTCTTCGGGTTCCAGCGTCGTTTCACTCATGGGACGTCCCTACCATCATGGTTGGCAGCTCCTGGCCCTGTGCTGCTCCGAAGATTCGTCCGATCCTCCAAGAGTGATCCCCTCGTCGACGAAGTGGAAGTAACGGATGTCAATCCTACATACGCGCACGTGCGGTACCCTGATGGCCGGGAGTCTACAGTTTTACTTCGGGATCTGGCTCCCTGCGCAATTGGTCCCACGGACCCAATCGATAGAGGGATCCGTATTAACGACGCCGATACTCTGCGCACCTCCGAGGATGACGCCCTACCCGGGACTTCAAGGGATCTGCCAGCTATTCCGCTGGATCAACCCCGCGGGATGACCACCCGAAGCCAGGACGCCGGTCAGTCACCGGCTACTGAGCAGGGTGAAGCCAGCTCTGCGCCTGTGGGGGCTCGCACCCAGAGCCACGATCTCCCTGGACCCCCTCAGGTTGATCAAGGCGACACGGACTCTGCCAACCCGCCGGTACGAACCAAGCGACCCAGGGACCAAAACACGGTCCGAGGAGATGTGCCTTCCAGCCACAAACGGAGATCCAAACGACTGCGGCTATTCATAGTCCGATTAATCCGATAGAAGGAAGTCGCCAGACTACCAATCCTTCAGGCGGGAAGAATGACATGAATCAGTCATTCATGAAAGAAAGACTTATGAAATAATACTGAGAGGCCTACTGGTGGCGCTGTCCAGGGAGAGTATAAATACTCGGGCACGGGCCCAGCTTGCGCAGGACATTCTTAACAGGAACTAGTGAAGGACACAACTAGACCTCCATGTTGTAAAACAGTTGATTAAAGCTTTGTTTAACACTTAGACCAAGTGCCGAGTAGTTTTCTTACATCAAGGACCATGTGCAAAATTTATTTTGACAGTTGTGCTGTCAGTGTTCTACAGCATTGAGGTGCTGCAAACACTGACAAGCATTGCACAGAGATGCAGGGTTGCACCCAGTTTCTCCCATGACTCCCTCCATATGCTTATGGAGGGAGTCACAGCACGCAGGGAGGTCCTCTTCCCTTCCAATGGGCGGAAGAGACCTCCCCAGGAGACCAATGCAGTCTGGTTGCACATTGCACAGGAGGGCACAAGCAGGGATGTCATCAGGAGGACTAGGCTGCAGTGGTGCAAACCTTTAATGATCTCAGTAGATCACAAAACATTACTGCAAAGCCACACTCAACCTCATCCTGTTGTGCCACGCATCACATCCGCATCACTCTACCCTACTCCTGCACATCCTTACTCACACCAACTTACCTTGCACCTCCACCCATCCCTCTCTATCTACATTATCACTTCCCCATCTCATTAGCTACCCTTCACACTCACCCTCATCCTAGTGCAATCATACCAACTAACAACACACAAGGGTAGGCACTTGTGTGTTTTAGCCAATGTTCATGTAAAGTTTCTGTTAATGTGCTGTCCAAGATTGAAACCTTTATTTTGACAGATCTGTGTGCACCTTTGGAAGTGGCTTAGTGAGTTGCAGTGAATGGTGAGACTTAACGGTACCCCCGGCAATGGTTGACATAAATCGTGCCATTCATGTAGAAAGGACTTATGAAATATACTGGGCGGCCTGCTGGTGGCTGTTAGATCCGTGATTCTGAGAGAATGATGTTTTCAAATAACTGCACGGATGCTGTAACTTAACAATCAACAGGTGTTTATTGGAGTAGGGTAGTCTCAAGACTGGGGGTACAGAGGCATGCTCAAGGCTTATATGCAGGTGTGGTCACTGCCAGTACTACAGTATACAGGAGCTGTAAAAGTAGTTCTCTCTAAAAGGTACATACACTACAATTCCTCCCCTTTTAGATTAGCAGTACCCATAATATTCAAATAACAATTAACACTTTAACATGCACATTAAACAAAAATAGTCCATTTATAGATTCAGTCTTTGGGGCGGCTTCCTGATCCTTTCTGGATAGCGCCTTTCCTGAGGTTCTTGTTCTTGGTGCGGAGGCGATTCTGGCCCCTTTTCGTCGGTTAGTTCATCAGTTTCCACTGCTACTGGTTCTGAGGTAGATGCTACCGGTATGTCGGGTTCATCCCCAGGTACTCGAGACATGGGGTTGACTCGTTCCTGTGACGCTAAGATCTGATCGACGTGGCGTCTCACAATGTTCTCCCCGACATCCACTGTGTACATTAATGGCCCCTGCCTTGTGCATATCGTTCCGGGTTGCCATTTCTCTGTTCGGTAGTCATGGGCCAAGACTGGTTGTCCTACATTAAAGCTCCTTGTCGGCTTCTCATTGATGTGCTGGAATTGTTTATCCTCAACATTTCTTCGCACATTTGGTCTGAGCAAATCCAAACGAGATCTCAACCTTCGGTTAAAGAACATCATGGCCGAGATCTGGTTGGTAACTGCATGTGTCACATTTCTGTAGGCTAATAGGAAATTGTCCACCTTATGCTGTAGTGGAATTTAATCGTCGCACATGGCATTTATCGCCTTTTTAAAGGTTTGTACGAACCTCTCAGCCAATCCATTTGTGGCTGGATGATACGGGGCGGATGTGTAATGCCTTACCCCATTCCTTCTCATAAATTTCCGAAACTCTTCGGACACAAACTGTCGTCCATTATCAGAGCAAATCTGCTCTGGCAAGCCGTTCCTGGCAAATATGGTCCGTAGGACTGCAATCGTTTTCTCTGTAGTGGTTGAGGACATTTTTATCACCTCAGGACATTTCGAGTGAGCATCCACTGCTATTAAGAACATTGAGTCCATGAATGGACCAGCAAAATCAATATGCACCCGTTGCCATGGAGAGGAGGGCCACTCCCATGGGTGTAGAGGGGCATGTGGTGGTGCATTTTGGACCTTCTGGCATCCTGAGCAGCTCTTGGTTAGGTCCTTGATTTGTTGATCGATCCCTGGCCACCACACATAAGCTCTAGCAAGGCTTTTCATTTTCACCCCTCCCAGATGACCTTCATGAAGCTCATTTAGCACTCTCTCCCTTAACTTGGGTGGAATCACCACTCGGGATCCACACATCACTGTCCCCTGGCATACTGACAGCTGTTCTCTTCTGGATGAGAATGCTGGCAACAGTGAGTCGCCATGTGTTGGCCATCCCCTCACCGTCAAATCATATACCCGAGACAGTGTCGGATCATTGCGGGTCTCCTTCTCTATATCCGTGTTAGTTACTGGCAATCGTTCAATTATTGACGGATAAAATATCTCGATAGGGTCCACTGCTGGTGCTTCCTCCACAGTAGGCAGTGGCAAGCGTGATAGCCCATCAGCGTTTCCATGCTGTTTCGTGCCTTTATATTCTATTTCATATTGGTTCGCCCCTAGAAAAATGGACCATCTTTGTAACCGTTGTGCAGTCATCACCGGAACGCCCTTCTTTGGATTAAAGATGGAGACAAGTGGTTGGGGGTCAGTCAGCAAGGTGAACTTCTGCCCATGCAGATAGTGGTTGAATTTTTTTACTCCCCATACTAGGCTGAGGGCCTCCCTGTCAATCTGGGCGTAGTTGCGCTCGTCTGAGGTTAGTGACCGAGACGCAAAGGCTACTGGCCTCTCCAACCCGTCTGGGAATTTGTGCGACAGCACCGCTCCAATACTGTAGGGTGATGCATCACATGCCAAACGAATTGGTAGTGCTGGGTTGAAATGGGCCAACACCTCTTTTGATGTGATCAATTCTTTACACTTCTGGAAAGCTCATTTACGTTCGTCATTCCACTTCCATGGTACCCCTGTTTGCAGTAGGGTGTTCAGTGGGTGTAATACCGTAGACAAATTTGTCAAGAACTTATGGTAGTAGTTTACTAGCCCGAGGAACGACCTCAGTTATGACACATTTTCCGGTGCTGGAGCCTTGACTACTGTCTCAATCTTTTCAGGGGACTTATGTAACCGCTCTTCATCGATAACGTGGCCACAATATGAGATCTGCTTCTGGAAAAACTCGCACTTGTGGCGATTAGCTCGTAGCCCATATTCCTTTAATCTAGTGAGCACCTTCTCCAGGTTGGCGAGGTGATTACTGTCATTTTTGCCCGTGACCAGGATGTCGTCCAAATAACACTGGGTCCCTGGAATCCCTTGCAGGACTTGATCCATCGCCCTTTGCCAAATAGCCGGAGCCGATGCTACCCCGAACACCAGCCGGTTGTATTGGTAGAGACCTTTATGTGTGTTGATCGTGAGGTATTGTTTCGAGGCTTCTTCTACCTCCATTTGCAAGTACGCCTGGGCTAGATCCATTTTGGTGAAATGTTTACCTCCAGATAGCGAGGCGAAAATATCCTCAATTCGTGGAAGCGGATATTGTACCGTGTGAAGGACTGGGTTCACTGTCACCTTAAAATCCCCACAGATGCGGACCTTCTTTGGTTCTCCAGGCGTATTACTCAACGACCTCTTCATTACAGGAATGATGGGTGTAGCCCACTCGCTCCAGACTACTTTGGACAGTACTCCTGAACGTTCCAACCCTTCCAGCTCTGCTTCGACGGCTGGTCTGATCGCATAAGGCACTGGTCTGGCCTTAAGAAACTTTGGGCTTGCATTTTCCTCTATTTTAATCGTTGCTGTTATGCCTTTTAGTGTTCCGAGTCCCTCCTGGAACACTTCTTTTGCGTCAGTTAGCATTTTTGACAGTCGTCCAGGTGTGACGTCGTCATCCTTTTTGACCTCAACCTTCAGTGCCTGTATGGAATGCCAATCTAATTGTATCTTCCGGATCCATTCACATCCTAGTAGTGGTGGTCCTCCATCTGGCAATACATATAGGTCCATTTTAGGTATTTCCTGGCCTTTGTATATCACTTTCACCCTTATTTTTCCTTTGGGGTAGACTTTTTGCCCCATGTATGTCTTCAAGACAATCTCTGTAGCTTTCCAAGGTATGTGTGAAAATAGCCGCTTCTAGTCCCTTTGGTTTATGACTGTTAGGGCTGATCCTGTGTCCAATTCCATTTTCACTTGGACTCTGTCTATCTTGAGTGTGACCCAGATAGTCTGGTGATCCTCCATTTTGGTTACCTTATGTAGTTTCAGACAACCCAGCTCCTTGCTTCCGGAGTCTGTATCACTTTTCTGTTTGTCTGAACTACTGTCCATCACCTTATGTACCTTTTTGTACTTCTCCTGTGGAGATTTCTTGCTGTTGGTTTTCTTCCCTGACCTGTAGACTCTTGCTATGTGTCTTGCTTTTCCACACTGTCTGCACACTTGGTCCTTGAACCAACAATCCTTCTGGTCGTGTGTTGTTCTGCCGCAGCGATAACACTTCCCTGTTCCATATGACATTTCATTGGTGCCATATTCTTGTGGTCTCCGTTGTATCTCTGCAGCGCCCCTTGCGGCTGCTTCGTGTGATACTGCCATGCTGAAAGCCTTGTCCAGCGTAAGATCCTTTTCTGATAGAAGCCGTTTCTGGGTTCCTTCACTTTGAAGCCCACACCCAAACTTGTCCCTTAACGTATCTGCTAGTCCCACTCCAAACTGGCAGTGTTTCGATAGCTTGCGCAATTCCGTTAAATACTCAGCATTACTTTCGTCTTTATGCTGGTTCCTTTTGTGGAACTTAAAGCTTTCTGCTATCAGCAGCGGTGTGGGGTTTAAGTGATCCTGTAGGATTTCTACGATGCTTTCGAAATTCTTATTCACGGGCTTCTCTGGGGTTATTAGGTTTCGCAGTAAGCCATAAGTTTCTGCACCCATGGAATTTAACAAAACCAGTGCTTTCCTAGCATCTGGAACTTCATTCGCCCTGCAGTACACCTCAATACGTTTCACATATGTCGCCCAATCTTCGACTTCATTGTCGAACGTAGAGATACTGCCACTCTTTGGCATCCCTGGGTGTGATTTAACTGTCAACAATGGCGTCTCCCGCGCTCTCCCTTCTTCTCCGCTGGCCCAAAATGGCGTCTCCCGCGCTTCCCTTTCTTCCTGCGCTCGCCCTTCTTCTCCGCTGCGGCTTCCAAAAATGGCATCTCCCGCGCTCTTCCTTCTTCTCTGTGGCTCAATGGCATCTCCCGCGCTCTCCCTTCTTCTCCCCGCGGACACTGTTCAGCCCTTGAGCCCTGGCTGTGCTCTGCGCGTTTTTTTTTGGTTTCTTTGTGCGCCTTCCCCGTTTCCGCCGCTCGGTCCTGAACCCGGCTGCTGCTTTACCCTCTTTATCTCCGTTTTGTTTTTCCTCGACGCCACTCAGTTTTCAACCCCCGGCTGCACCCTGTGCGCTTCACCCTTTCTCTTACCCCATCGACGCTGCTCGGCTTTTTCTCTGCCGTCGGTCGGCTCCAGCCGCCGCTGTCCGGGAAGGGTCTGCGCTGTACCTGTTGTCAGTCTGTTGCTGGATCGTCGTGGCTGGGGAACCAAGCCCGGCTCTCAACAGCCTCCCCTGCGATGTTCACTCTCTGCCGGACGACTGGGCGGTTGCTCGTGGTCGACGCCCGTGCTTCTGGCCTCGACTTTCTTCCACCGCCCTCCCGGAGCGAATCCTTGAAGGGAAATGCAGAGTTGCAGGTAGATTCGAATCGACACTCGTCGCCACGGTTAGATCCGTGATTCTGAGAGTATGATGTTTTCAAATAACTACACGGATGTTGTAACTTAACAATCAACAGGTGTTTACTGGAGTAGGGTAGTCTCAAGACTGGGGGTACAGAGGCATGCTCAAGGCTTATATACAGGTGTGGTCACTGCCGGTACTACAGTATACAGGAGCTGTAAAAGTAGTTCTCTCTTAAAGGTACATACACTACAGTGGTACTGTCCAGAGAGAGTATAAATACTCGGGCACGGGCCCAGCTTGCTCAGGGACATTTTGTAACCAGGGACTAGTGAAGGATAACTAGACTTCCATGTTGTGAAACATTCGATTAAAGTCTTGTTTAATACTCTGACCAGGTGCCTAGTAGTTTTCTTAGGTCAATTTAATCGACTGGGAAAAAGCCACGCTTCGTTCCATCGATGAAAATCTCCCTTTCATGGTAGAGTGCGATGCATCGGATGTGGCAATCTCGGCTACCTTGAATCAAGGTGGTCGACCTGTTGCATTTCTGTCCAGAACTTTGCAGGGTAGCGAGCTCCATTATCCTCCTGTCGAGAAGGAGGCTACGGCTATCATCGAAGCAGTACGTAAATGGAGTCATTTTCTCGCTCGTCGCGATTTCACGCTTATAACCGATCAGCGCTCAGTGGCTTTTATGCTGGATAACCGGAAACACACTAAGATCAAGAATAACAAAATACAGCTCTGGAGGATGGAATTGGCCACCTTTGGCTACACCATACATTATCGACCCGGCAAAGAGAATGTGGCCCCGGATACCCTCACGCGTGCATTCTGCTTTTCCATGTCAACTTCGACTCTTGCGGATCTTCATACTGACTTATGCCATCCTGGCGTTACCCGTATGTTACACTTTGTGCGATCTAAAAATCTCCCATTTTCTACGGAAGACGTGAGAAAAACATGCTCCACTTGTAGAATTTGCGCGGAATTAAAACTGCATTTCTTCCATCCGTCGGATGGCTCGCTCATACACGCTACACAGCGACTCAGCATTGAATTAAAGGGCCACTGCCTTCCTCAATGGGAAACACCTACTTGCTTACTATGGTGGACGAATATTCACGCTTTCCCTTTGCTTTCCCCTATCCCAATATGCTTACTTCCACAGTGATCAAATGCCTCGATCAGGTCTTTTCCCTTTGCGGTATGGCCAATTTCATCCACTCTGATTGGGGTCCCTCCTTCGTGCCAAGCGAACTCAAAAGTTATCTTTCCCAACGGGGAATCGCCACAAGTAGAACGACACCGTATCATCCTATTGGAAACGGACAGGTTGAGAGATACAACGCTATCATTTGGAACGCTGTTCGTCTTGCACTGAGGTCACACAACCTATCAGACCAGCAGTGGGAAACTATGCTCCCTGACGCATTGCATTCCATCAGGTCTCTTCTTTCTACATCCACCAACGCTACTCCTCACGAACGATTCTTCGGTTTCCAGCGCCGCTCCACTCATGGGCCGTCCCTACCATCATGGTTGGCAGCTCCTGGCCCCGTGCTGCTCCGAAGATTTGTTTGATCCTCTAAGAGTGATCCCCTCGTCGATGAAGTGGAACTGACGGATGTCAATCCCACGTATGCATACGTGCGGTACCCTGATGGCCGGGAATCCGCAGTGTCACTCCGGGATCTGGCTCCCTGCCCAACCGGTCACACGGACCCAATCGATGGTGGGACCCGTATCAATGACGCTGATACCCTGCGCTCCTCTGAGAATGACGCCCTACCCGGGTCGTCAAGGGATCTGCCAGCTATTCCGCCGGATCAACCCGGGGAACAGAGCGCTCCCCGCGGGAAGGCCACCCGAAGCCAGGACACCGGTCAATCACCAACTACTCGGCAGGGTGAAATCAGCTCTGTGCCTGTGGGAGCCCGCACCCGGAGCCACGATCTCCCCGGTCCCCCTCAGTTTTATCAAGGCGACACGGAATCTGCCAGCCCGCTGGTACGAACTAAGCGACCCAGGGACCAAAACACGGTCCGAGGAGATGTGCCTATTGTGGTGTATGTAACCTGTTCCACCTTAAGAGAACTACCTTAAGAGATGTACTACTTTCTCTTGGCTGCTGTATACTGTAATACCGGTGGTGACCACACCGGTATATAAGTGTTGTGTAGGGGTTTGCTGGGCAGTTCAGCCCTGACCTCCGAATAGTAAAGACCTGTTAAAAGTTATTCTTGTTGTCTGTGTCCAGTGATTGATCCTAAGCATAACTGGGACACACAGACTCAACAGTGGCGACGAGGATGGGATGGCCAGCACATGGTGATCCACTGTTACCGGCATTCTCAGCAAGACGAGAACAGCTGTCCGTCTGTCAAGGAACATTGATGTATGGAACAAGGGTGATTATTCCTCCTAAGTTAAGAGAGAGAGTTCTAAAGGAACTGCATGAAGGTCATCTGGGGGGAGTCAAGATGAAAAGCCTTGCTAGGGCTTATGTGTGGTGGCCGGGTATCGACCAACAGATAGAGGATCTGACGAAAAGCTGCTCAGGGTGCCAAAAAGTGCAAAATGCACCTCCGATTGCACCGCTGCATCCATGGGAATGGCCTTCAACCCCATGGCAACGTGTACATATTGACTTTGCTGGTCCATTCATGGACTCCATGTTTTTAATTGCGGTGGACGCACATTCTAAATGGCCAGAAGTGATTAAGATGACTACCACTACCTCGGAAAAGACGATCGCGGTGCTAAGAACGATATTTGCAAGAAATGGATTGCCAGAACAAATATGTTCAGACAACGGACCGCAGTTCATGTCAGAAGAATTCCAGAAATTCATGAAGAAGAATGGGGTGAAACATTATACCTCTGCCCCATATCATCCGGCTACAAACGGGTTGGCCGAGAGATTTGTACAAACGTTCAAAAAAGCAATAAAGGCCATGAGCGAAGATCAGATTCCACTACAACACAAGGTGGACAAATTCCTACTGGCATATCGAAACGCCACTCATGCAGTGACAAACCAAAGTCCTGCCATGATGTTCTATAACAGGAGGTTGCGGTCCAGGTTGGACTTGTTAAAACCAAATGTGCGGAGGGAAGTTGAAAACAAACAGTTCCAGCATATAAATAACAAGACCACTCGGAGTTTCGAAATAGGACAACCAGTGTTAGCCCGGGACTATAAAAACGAGAAATGGCAATCTGGAACAATTCGGGCCAGACAAGGACCCCTGATGTACACGGTAGATATTGGTGAAAATGTAATACGGCGTCATGCTGACCAACTGGTAGAATCGAGAACAAGGGTCGAACCCATGGTTACGGCAGAGACAACCGTGGAAGAAGTTAGTGAACCTGAAGCATCTACCTCAGAAGTGAATGTACCTGATGATGATGTCCAATCCATAAGAGACCAACTAGATGAGTCACCCCAGCAACGAGAATCAGAGACCCCTGAAAGGCGTTATCCAACTCGAATCAGGGGGCCTCCTCAGAGACTGAATCTTTGAACTGTTTTGCATGAAGTTGTATATATATATATGTTATTATGTTATGTTAAATGGGGATATAACTGTTAAGCTAAAAAGGGAGGATTGTGGTGTAGGTAACCTGTTCCACCTTAAGAGAACTACCTTAAGAGATGTATTACTTTCGCTTGGCTGCTGTATACTGTAATACCGGTGGTGACCACACCGGTATATAAACGTTGTGTAGGGATTTGCTGGGCAGTTCAGCCCTGACCTCCGAATAGTAAAGACCTGTTAAAAGTTATTCTTGTTGCCTGTGTCCAGTGATTGATCCTAAGCATAACTGGGACACACAGACTCAACACCTTCCGGCCACCAACAGATATCCAAATGCACCCGGAGCCACAATCTCCCCAGTCCCCCTCGGGTCGATCAAAGTGACAGACTCTGCCAGCCCGCTGGTATGAACTAAGTGACCCAGGGTCCAAAACACGGTCCGAGGAGACATGCCTTCCGGCCACCGACGGAGATCCAAATGGTTGCGTCTATTCTTAGTCCAACTAGTTCGGTAGAAAGAAGCCACTGGACTTCCAATCTTTCAGGCGGGAAGAATGACATAATTCGTGCCATTCATGCAGAAAGGACTTATGAAATATACTGGGCGGTCTGCTGGTGGCGCTGTCCAGAGAGAGTATAAATACTCGGGCATGGGCCCAGCTTGCTCAGGGACATTTTGTAAACAGGAACTAGTGAAGGATAACTAGAGTTCCATGTTGTGAAACAGTCGATTAAAGCCTTGTTTAATACTCTGACCAAGTGCCTAGTAGTTTTCTTACATCAATGGTCATGAGTGTGAAAGGAATGGCTTGGGCATTGCAGGGATGCTTTATGGTGTTGGTGTGGGGTGGTGCCAACCTGGTCATGTGGCAGCCAGGGTGTATAGCGTCAAGTGAAGTAAATCTGGCTATGGTGAGCCCATTCCTGGCATCCCGGGCAGCAATGTGGTCGGGTGCTGATGCTCTGTGTCCAGTGCAGCATCAGCTGATTGCGGAGAAGGTTGGTGTTGTTGTTGGTGCTGCTGATGTGCCTGGTGCTGCTGGTGTTGAGGCTGATCGTGGTGGGATTCTGAGGACCAAGGTGAGATAGTTTCAAGGGCACTGATGCTGATGTCATAGATGGCAGGTGAACTTGAGATAACACAAGCGATCTGTCAATGGTGAGAGAAGTTGTTCCAATGAGGTGACACTGGATAGAGAGTTTGCTCCAAACACTTTCAACCAGCATAAAGCTCAATCTGTCTTTCAAATGCAGTAACAGCTTCTGAGCTTGGAAAGTGAACAGCTGTGAGATGGGAGCTTTTATAGCACATTTGCAGCTGTCAAGCAATGAGATGATTCCATGGTCATACAGCTCCTGACCTCCTTACCTGATGTGATCCCCGAGCAGCGTGGAACCCATGGGCGACCTCATAAAATGGTAAGGTGAGCTCAAAATACTTTTTAATGGGCTGTTAACAAGGCCAAAATGGCCTGAGTTGCCTCCCCCGCCGCTGCATCTCGGCTCTGTTCAGAACCGACATCTGGGAAAGTCGCATGGTGGCGGGTTGACAGCGGGGTCCTGACCCGCTGTCAAAAAAAATGTTCCCACCTGACCCGCCACCGAACGCGCCCGCTGACCCCCTCAAAAATTCCCCCTTCCCTATGTGTGAAGACATTTTCCTGGATTTTCTTCTAACTGGCTTCTAATTTTAAGATTATGTACCTCTGGCAATGTAACCCTCCATCAGTACTGAGCTGGAGTGTCAAACTCTGGGACCCACAACCTTCTGAGCCAAAGGCATAATGCTCCCAAGGGAGTCAAGCTGGCATTCTCCAAAAAAGTGGATTCTCAAACAGATGTCAAGCTGAAAGCGCTTGTAACGGTGTTTTCCGTCTGGGATCTTGGACCTATTTTTGGCATGGTTTGGAGTTGCTTTGCTTAAATGGCTGATTCTTTCCATAGGGGAGTTAGATGTAATTGTGCCAAATAGTTTATAGTTCTTCTGTGTAGAGGTTTACAAAAGCTGCGGAGCTATGGAGACACAGTACAACTTTGACCTTTAAGGGTTTGTTTCTGAGATAATATAGTTTCCCCTTTTTGTGATCTATATGAAAACAACCAAAAGAGACCATCAATCAAACAAAAATTGCATCATAACATAATTTTGAACACATGTCTGGACATCATGATATAATTTCATGCCTAAACACAATTTCTGTGGGACAAACCAGTCTGATTAAAGTACAGCTAATGAATGGATGAATGGGACTAAGAATGAATGGAATTGCCTGGCTCACTTCCCTAGCGGTATGGATAAGAATATAAGTATTGAATGTGAAAAGTCACGTGACACATTGAGCTCCATCCCTCCAACAGACTGTGTATAATTTATAATTGTGGACTCTCCCCTGAAATAATCTCCTCAGGGAGGTGGATAATCAAGAGTAAAACGTATAAAATAAAACTCTGAAATTTTCCCCAGCTCCTGAACTGAAAGTGTTGTCTGACTGTATAAAGCACAGCTGTCCAAGGTTTTTGTCTTTGCGAGTTGCATAAGTGCTTATCATGGACCCTCAGAGGCCACATTTAAAGTTTAATCTATCAAGTTGCTGATACGAACAGATTCTGATTTAGGATTTTTCCACGCATGATGCAACACTGCTAAAAACAGCACTTTCCACCAAGCCTACAAAATTCACCTATTGCTAGCTGACATATCACTGCTTTTTTTAAATGAATTTTTGTTTATAGAGCACATTTCAGGTCCTCAGTACATCCAAAGGCAATGAATGACTTTTGAAGTGTAGTTGTGTAAGGCAAATGCGCCAGCCAATTTTGCACACAGCAAGGTCCCACAAACAGCAATGAGATCCTTTACAGCTTCTTGAATAAGCAAACAGGGCCTCAGTTTAACATCTCATCCAAAAGACAGCAACTCTGACAATGCAGCACACCCCCAGTATTGCCTATTTCTGTGATCAAGCCCTGGAGTAGGGCTTTAATCCATGATTTTGTCACTCAGAAACAAGAGTGCTATCAATTGAGTCAAGGGGGGGAATTTTCCCAGCCCTCCATGCCATCTTTCCGGGAGACGGGTCCCCGACTCACGCAGGGGCCCGTCTCCTCGAGGCGGGAAGGAGATTAGAGCCAATTAAGATTAACAGGCAGGTTTGAAGCTTATCCCCATTTTACCTCTGCAAGTGCGGGCTTCCCGACAGCTACGAACCTCGCCAGGGTCAGTGAGGCGAGCAGTGGGTCTGCAGGGGTGAGAGGAGTCGAAAAGTCCGCTGTAGAGGTGAGTGATGGGTGCAAGTGTGGAGAGGTAAGTATGAGAGGTGAGTGTAAAGTGTTAGAAAAAGTTTACTTACCTTTGCTTCTTCCTGCAGGCTTCAACCCTTGGAGATCTGGAGGTGCCTCATCTCAACGGCAGAGATGACAGAATGGTTGCTGCATTCTTAGATGCAGCAGCCATCTGCTTTCTAATGAGGAGAGAGGTTTTGGTGAGCCTTCTGTGCAAGGGCTCACCTTAGAACAGAGATTGCCAGTGTTTGACAGCTTCTCAAAGCTGTCAAATGCTGACAATTCATCTGTCAAAACATTTTCGACAGATGAAACATCATACGCTGACGTCCTCTGTCACCAGCTTTCCCTTAATTGGTCGGCTAAGCCCGCAGGGCGGGCATAACAAGGTCAATCAAGGGAAAATAGCATGGGTTGGTCAGCCGTCGTTGGGGGGGGGGACTGAAACCCGAAAACCAGCAGTCCTGCCCCCAACGCGCCCCCATTGACAAAATCCAGCCCACTGTGACACTTTAAACATTCCCAGCTTTTTTTGTGTAGGAAGTATCTTTTAATTTTTAAAAAAGTGAACTAAGTTTTCAGATATTTGATAAAAATACTTGAATCCCAGAAGTGCAAAGGGATAATCTTTGTATTGTGATTTGCATTGATGTATGTTTGTGTACCATTATATTTTGCACACTTGCCATGGTACATTCTTTGTACTCTGTTGTATGGGTCAGTGGAAAATATGTTAATGCACAAAAAAATCTGCAGTACGGTACAAAATGCTATGATGAAATACCACACACAGCTTAAATAAATACAGTACACAATTTGAAATACATCGCAGCCCTCTGTTATATATGTGGAAAAATTAGTTGATGATTTAAGGGTTAAGTTTAGTGTTAAGAAAGCATATTTCACAAATTAATAGGAACATGTCTTACTTCTATTGGCCATAAATATAAGTCAAAACTGAAACATGTTTCCTTTCCATGGCCTCTTCTTCCCAACTGAAATTGTACTGCTGAAATTTATAGCAGCGGAGCGTCTAAAAGTTGCCTGGCTAAACCAACAGGAAGCAGATGCACAGTTCATGAATTGCAAGGCTGCAGTGGCCATCTTGCCCAGTTGAAAGGCTCTGTACATACCAAGGTCACCTAAGGGTCAACATTAATGCATAGAAACCAATATCACTGTGTTCTGAGCAGGAAAGCTGTGATGGTTGATGGCAGGCTTAAGCAGGAAAAAGCCACTGCTTGTTAGTTAAAGCTTACAGTAACAAATCCTGTTTAAGCACAGTTTGCACTTTTGTTACTAGCATTTGCAATGATCCCAGAAGTTTATCCAAGAGTCTTAAAGTATAGCAGTCTTTGCAATAACTACATAGGGGATCATGGAATATCAGAATGCAAATATATCAAGTCTTACTGATTTTCTTATGACATTTACTCTGTGATGTTTTTAA
The DNA here is from genome assembly GCF_052327205.1 of Somniosus microcephalus. Lineage (NCBI taxonomy): Eukaryota > Metazoa > Chordata > Chondrichthyes > Squaliformes > Somniosidae > Somniosus > Somniosus microcephalus. The sequence continues at coordinate 165,263,426 of NC_140999.1, read as the reverse complement.
AACTATGAATTATATATTATTTTTGCACTTAGAAACATAGAAACATAGAAGATAGGAGCAGGAGTAGGCCATTCGGCCCTTCGAGCCTGCTCCGCCATTCAATGAGATCATGGCTGATCATCCAATTTCAGTACCCTGTCCCTGCCTTCTCCCCATATCCCTTGATCCCTTTAGCTTCAAGAAATATATCCAACTCTTTCTTGAATATATTTAATGAACTGGCCTCCACCACCCTCTGTGGCACAGAATTCCACAGGTTCACCACTCTCTGGGTGAAGAAATTCCTCCTCATTTCAGTCCTAAATGGCTTACCCCTTATCCTTAGACTATGACCCCTGGTTCTGGACTCCCTGGCCATCAGAAACATCCTTCCTGCATCTAGTCTGTCCAGACCTGACAGAATTTTATAGGTTTCGATGAGATCCCCTCTCAATCTTCTAAACTCCAGTGAGTATAAGCCCAATTGACACAATCTCTCCTCATACGTCATTCCTGCCATCCCAGGAACAGCCTGGTGAATCTTCGCTGCACTCCCTCCATGGCAAGAACGTCCTTCCTCAGGTAAGGTGACCAAAACTGCACACAATACTCAAGGTGCGGTCTCACCAAGGCCCTGTACAACTGTAGCAAGACATCCTTGTTCCTGTACTCGAACCCTCTTGCTACGAAGGCCAACATACCATTTGCCTTCTTAACCGCCTGCTGCACCTGCATGCTTACCTTCAGTGACTGGTGCACAATAACACCCAGGTCTCTTTGCACTTCCCCTTCTCTCAATCTATTGCCATTCAAATAATAATCTGCCTTCCTGTTTTTGCCACCAAAGTGGATAACCTCACATTTATCCACATTATAGTGCATTTGCCATGTTTCTGCCCAATCACCCAAGTGTAGTCCAAGTGTAGTTAAAAAGTATGATTTGTAGCTTTAAACTAGATAAAGAAATATTTCTAAAATTGAAATATCACTGCAAAGATACCTCCACTGAAAAATGAAATAATGAGTTAGGACCTAGTGCCCTGGATTTTCTGTTGAGATCTGCTGTTTCCAGGCAGCCCTGGAATGGCGCACTGAGGAAAATGAGTCAGGAAGGCCAGCACCAAATCTCGCCCTTAAATTGGACCTCTGAAGTTTTCCTTCCTCCTCCCCTCCCACGGCAGGAATGTTAGCCGCCTGGCTTGGCATGATCAGATGGCAAGACTTGGGACACCAGCCAATTTCCCTGCCTTCCCGCCAGAATACTGCCAACCTACAGTAAAACTGGGAGGTGGAGGAGGGAATGTTTCTTCCTTCTCTTCTCTTTTATACCTTTAAGTTGGTAAGTCCTATTGAATAGTGGTGTGATATTATCATATATATCCGGGCAGGGTCTTCATAACTAATAATAAGAAATTAAATTAATTATATAGAATGGAGCAGGTGATGTGTTACTGTTGCGAGATGTGGGAGCCGGTGAACCCCATTGAGGCTCACGGTGATTACATCTGCGACAAGTGTTTGCTGCTAGAGGAACTCAAGTTCCATGTTATGGAGCTTGAGACCGAGCTTCAGACACTGCGACACATCAGGGAGGGGGAGAAGTTCCTGGACTCTATGTTTCAGGAGATGGTCACATCTATGAAGTTAATTACTGCAGATGTAGTCCGTGGTCAGGGACAGGACGGTGTGACTATGAGTGAGGAAGGTACAGGGATCCAGGATGTAGTGTTGAAGGAGACGCAGCCCTTGTTCTTGTCCAGCAGGATCGAGGTTCTTACTCCCTGTGAGGGCGGGAGTGGGGACTGCAGGGAGGATGAGCAACCTGGCCACAGCACCGTGGTACAGGGGGCCATTCAAGTGGAGGGAGTAAAAAGAAATGTTGTAGTGGTAGGGGATAGTATCATTAGGGGGATAGATAGGGTTCTCTGCAGTCAAGAGCGGGAGTCCCGAAGGCTGTGTTGCCTGCCTGGTGCCAGGGTTAAGGACATCTCTTCTGGGCTGGAAAGAAACTTGGAGTGGGAGGGGGAGGATCCAGTTGTCGTGGTCCATGTTGGTACAAACGACGTAGATAGGACAAGGAAGACGGTTCTGTTAAAGGAGTATGAGCAGCTAGGGGTCAAATTAAAAAACAGAACCTCAAGGGTAATAATCTCTGGGTTATTACCTGAGCCACGAGCGAATTTGGCTAGGATAAATAAAATTAAATAGTTAAATGCGTGGCTCAAAGACTGGTGTGGGAGAAATGGGTTTTGCTTCTTGGGACACTGGCACCAGTACTGGGACAGGAGGGAGCTGTTCTGTTGGGACGGACTCCACTTGGCCAGTGCTGGGACTAGAGTCCTGGCGAATCATATAACTAGGGCTGTAGAGAGGGCTTTAAACTAATTAGTGGGGGGGAGGTTTCTAGAGAGCAAATAATAGAAATGACAACAGAGAAGGTCATAGACTTAGGTAGCAGTGGGGGAATTAAAAAACAGAATGTGTCAGGAAGGGACAGAAGGTATGGAGTAAAAAGTAAAGTACTAAAAAGGGAAAAAACAGGAACTAAGTGTTACAAAACATATTTGAAAGTTCTTTATCTGAATGCACGTAGCATTCGTAACAAAATGAATGAGTTAACGGCACAAATAATGACATATGGGTATGATCTTGTGGCCATTACAGAAACATGGCTGCAGGGTGACCATGACTGGGAATTAAACATACCAGGTTATTTAACAATCAGGAAGGACAGGCAGGAAGGGAGAGGAGGTGGGGTGGCTATGTTAATAAAGGAAGGAATCACTATAATAAAGAGAAAGGATATTGGGTCAAAGGAGCAGGATAGTGAAACAGTTTGGGTGGAGATAAGGAATAATAAGGGGAAAAAAACACTAGTGGGTGTAGTCTATAGGCCTCCGAACAGTTGCAACTCTGTTGGACGGAGTATTAATCAGGAAATAGTTGAGGCTTGTAATAAGGGAACAGTTATAATTATGGGGGATTTTAATTATCATATTAACTGGACAAATCAAATTGGGCAGAGCAGCCTTGAGGAAGAGTTCATTGAGTGTATTAGGGATGGGTTTCTTGAGCAGTATGTAACTGAACCGACCAGGGGGCAAGCAACCTTAGATTTGGTCCTGTGTAATGAGACAGGATTAATTAAAAATGTCCTAGTAAAGGATCCCCTTGGAATGAGTGACCATAACATGGTTGAGTTCCATATTCAATTAGAGGGTGAGAAGGTTGGATCTCAAACAAGCGTGCTGAGCTTGAATAAAGGAGACTATGAAGGTATGAGAGCGGAATTAATTAGAGTGGACTGGGAAAATAGATTAAAGGGTAAGATGGTACATGACCAGTGGTGTACATTTAAGGAGTTATTTTACAACTTCCAAAAAAAATATATTCCACTGAGGAAAAAAGGGTGTAAAAGAAAAGATAGCCATCCGTGGCTAAGTAAAGTAATTAAGGATAGTATCCGACTAAAAACAAGGGCATATAAGGTAGCCAAATCTAGTGGGAGGATGGAAGATTGGGAAGTCTTTAAAAGACAGCAAAAAATAACTAAAAGATTGATTAAGAAAGGGAAGATAGATTATGAAAGTAAATTAGCAAAAAATATAAAAACAGACAGTAAAAGTTTCTATAGTTATATAAAAAGAAAAAGGGTGGCTAAAGTAAATGTTGGTCCCTTAGAGGATGAGACCGGGAAATTAATGGTGGGAAACATGGAGATGGCAAAAACACTGAACAATTATTTTGTATCAGTCTTTACAGTAGAGGACACTAAGAATATCCCAACACTGGACAAACAGGGGGCTCTAGGGGGGAGGAACTAAATACGATTAAAATCACTAAGGAAGTGGTACTTGGTAAAATAATGGGACTCAAGGCGGCTAAATCCCCTGGACCTGATGGCTTGCATCCTAGGGTCTTGAGGGAAGTAGCGGTAGGGATTGTGGATGCATTGGTAATAATTTTCCAAAACTCACTGGACTCAGCAAAGGTCCCGGCAGATTGGAAAACTGCTAATGTAACACCCTTATTTAAAAAGGGTAGTAGGCAGAAGGCTGGAAACTATAGACCTGTTAGCCTAACATCTGTGGTTGGTAAAATGTTAGAGTCCATTATTAAGGAGACAGTAATGGGACATTTGGATAAACATAATTTAATAGGACAAACTCAGCATGGTTTCATGAAGGGGAAGTCATGTTTGACAAATTTGCTTGAGTTTTTTGAGGAAGTAACATACAGGGTGGATAAAGGGGAACCAGTGGACGTAGTGTATTTAGACTTCCAAAAGGCATTTGACAAGGTGCCACACAAAAGATTATTGCTCAAGATAAAAAATCACGGGATTGGGGGTAATATTCTGGCGTGGGTGGAGGATTGGCTCTCTAACAGAAAGCAGAGAGTTGGGATAAATGGTTCGTTCTCAGATTGGCAACCAGTAACTAGTGGTGTTCCGCAGGGGTCAGTGCTGGGTCCCCAACTCTTTACAATCTATATTAACGATTTGGAGGAGGGGACCGAGTGTAACATATCAAAGTTTGCAGATGATACAAAGATGGGAGGGAAAGTAGTGAGTGAGGAGGACATAAAAAACCTGCAAAGGGACATAGACAGGCTAAGTAAGTGGGCAGAGATTTGGCAGATGGAATACAATACTGGAAAGTGTGAGGTTATGCACTTTGGCAGGAAAAATCATAGAGCAAGTTATTATCTTAATGGCAAGAAACTGGAAAGTACTGTAGTACAAAGGGATCTGGGGGTCCTGGTGCACGAAACTCAAAAAGTTAGTATGCAGGTGCAGCAAGTGATTAAGAAGGCCAATGGAATGTTGGCTTTTATTGCTAGGGGGATGGAATATAAAAACAGGGAGGTATTGCTGCAGTTGTACAAGGTATTGGTGAGACTGCACCTGGAATACTGCATACAGTTTTGGTGTCCATGCTTAAGAAAAGACATACTTGCTCTCGAGTCAGTACAAAGAAGGTTCACTCGGTTAATCCCGGGGATGAGGGGGTGGTCATATGAGGAGAGGTTGAGTAGATTGGGACTCTACTCATTGGAGTTCAGAAGAATGAGAGGCGATCTTATTGAAACATATAAGATTGTGAAGGGGCTTGATCGGGTGGATGCGGTGAGGATGTTCCCAATGATGGGTGAAACTAGAACTAGGGGGCATAATCTTAAAATAAGGGGCTGCTCATTCAAAACTGACATGAGGAGAAACTTCTTCACTCAGAGGGTGGTAGGTTTGTGGAATTTGCTGCCCCAGAAAGCTGTGGAAGCTACATCATTAAATAAATTTAAAACAGAAATAGATAGTTTCCTAGAAGTAAAGGGAATTAAGGGTTACGGGGAGCGGGCAGGAAATTGGACATGAGTCTAGGTTCGGAATGGTCATGGCCCTGTGGGTAGTGGAGTGTGCCCAGGGGCCGTGTAGCCTTGTTCTGCTCCTACTGTGTTCTAATTCTGTGTTAGATTTCAGGAGATGGTTTTATTCCTGTTCCTGGCTGGGGTGGAGATCGCCTTTACAGAAGGTAAGTACTGTAGAAAATATAGGGACAGTGATCTCCTGGAAGAATTTCGATCGCCTAGATGGGTCGGAGAGGAATTTCCCAGATTTTTTTCTCCCAAATTGGCCATTGGGTCTTTATCTGGTTTTTCGCCTCTCCCGGGAGATCACATGGGTTCGGGTGGATGCAGAGTGATAGAAGATTTGAGGTTAGGATCAGATCAGCCATGATCTTATTGAATGGTGGAGCAGGCTCGAGGGGCCGATTGGCCTACTCCTGCTCCTATTTCTTATGTTCTTATGTTGCAGCAGGAGGCAGAAGGAAACCATGGAAGGAAGGAAGGAGAAGACTTTGTTTTGGCAAGCTCTTCTTTTCCTATCACCTCCAACTTCCAGCTGGGTCTACGCAAGTGCCCATTCAATGCCTTGATGCAGTATATGTGTGCAGTTTTGGTCGCCTTATCTGAGGAAGGATGTTCTTGCCATGGAGAGAGTGCAGCGAAGATTCACCAGACTGATACCTGGGATGGCAGGAATGACGTATGAGGAGAGATTGGGTCGATTAGGCTTATATTCGCTAGAGTTTAGAAGAATGAGAGGAGATCTCATTGAAACTTATAAAATTCTAACAGGACTAGACAGACTAGATGCAGGAAGGATGTTCCCGATGGCGGGGGAGTCCAGAACCAGGGGGCACAGTCTAAGGATAAGGGGTAAGCCATTTAGGACTGAGATGAGGAGGAATTTCTTCACCCAGAGAGTGGTGAACCTGTGAAATTCTCTACCACACAAGGCAGTTGAGGCCAATTCATTAAATGTATTCAAGAAGGAGTTAGATATATTTCTTAAGGCTAAAGGGATCAAGGGATATGGGGAGAAAGCAGGGACAGGGTACTGAATTTGGATAATCAGCCATGATCTCATTAAATGGTGGAACAGGCTCAAGGGGCCGAATGGCCTACTCCTGCTCCTATCTTCTATGTAAATATTCGGACATCTGCTTCTGGTCCCTTTAACAGTATACTCACTATTTCCATTGCTGCAGTGATTACCCCTCTGCAGCACTACAGGACATTCCTCTACGTCAATAGAGCGCTCCGTTTGCATGAGCTGGAATACAGCTTGGAGCCAGCTGTTGCAATTGTAATTGACCCTAATCTAGGCAGATGGGTCAGGGTCTCGGCATTGTCAGGCTGTCGCTGTGTGTTTATATTGGCATAACACATTGTGCCAATCATCGACTATCTGAATAATATGGGATAGATCACATGTTCTATGCTGTGCTCAGATCTCCACAGATCCCGTATTTTCCAGGCTCTCCATCCTTAACTATAATTTGATCATATACATCAGTGGTTTATGGTATGAGGTCTAGTACCTTTTTACCTTGTGATGTCTTCATTATGTGTGAGTTTTGCCTCTAAACATTAGGGCATTGGGGCTTGAGACATGGAAATATAACCATGGAAGTTGTTTCCTCCGGTAAATCTCTCCCCTATCATGGCATGTGTAACATAATTTGCACACCCCTTCTATTTTTGCTTCTAATACCTTACATACTACATTCCCCATGTCAGCACAGCTTGTTGTTTTTGCACATGTCTATAACAACTATAAAGTTGCATCACATGCATATCTGTCCTGTGCTGCTACTTTTTATGCCTAATCTTGGTGCTCTTCTTTAAGTCATGAAACTTATTTCTCAGTTCTATTGGGTTTCGTTGAGTGGTTGACACAGAGTCTGCCATTTTTGTCGGGTGCTTCCTGCCATAAAGGTCCTCAGGAAGCTCAATTACAGAGTTCACCAGGACTTGCAGGGCGTGATTGGTAAAGCATGAATTCCTGTGGTGTCATTGAGCCATTTTCTAAACTAGCTTCACGCTCCACAGCTGGATTAACACATTTATACTGGTAATGTGGCTTGTTGGCTGTATGAGAATTTTGAAACACTGGCAGTAATGATCTTCTATGACTGACTGATATTTTTTCAATACCACAGTGAAATCTTGGGGTAAATTTTACGAGTTAGCAATCCCGGTACTGTACAAATCTTTGTGTGAAGGATTTGCATATTGGGAATTTTGGCTGCAAAGGTCAGTGCATCAATTTGCGGCCTGTATAGTTTTCCTTCTGTTCATTTCTGGATGGAAAATTGTGCAGGGCAGTCAGATGTGCTGATCACTATACCCAAATATGCATTCTCATCACGTGAAGCTCTGAATTGCACGTTTCAAGAGCATGCATTCCTACAATTTTGTGAACAGCTTGTTAACCTCAACAAAAAAACACATCTCACCTTTTTGGGTGGTGCGGGGGAGGGGGGAGAAGCATTTCAGCAACAAAGACATCTCAGAAAACTATGTCAGACTAAGCAGAATGGTAAATTGGTCAATAAATCCTAATAATTATTTTAAATTGATGTAATGTTATTAAAATACCAGCTGGTTGAGCTTAGTCACTGTCTGAACATGTATGAGAATTGGCAATTAATAAGGTTTCATGTGCAATTACCTGTGCTTTTTTAAATTTAAACTCTGAATGCCCATATTTAGCTCTGTCCATATTTAGCTCATTGTACAAGTAGCTTAGAGAGTAGTGCTGTCAAGGCAATGACCTCAATGGTATGTTTCCCTGACCCCATTCTGAGACTTATCACTCTATGTAAGGAGAACATATTCTAAAGTTATCGTAAACTGTTTATTAAAAAGAGAAATTGAAGAGTACCGTCGGTTTTTAAAATACAAAAGTTCCTCACCAGAAAAATGTTTTTCGGTTAGTACAGTACTAAACAGATGGAGTTGAAAGAGTTTAAATGGTTTGAATTAATAATTCAGTTTATAACATGGCTAATAATATCCAGAAATGGCAGTAGTTTAACAAAAATGTCAAGCTAAGATAGTAGAAACACTGGTAGATAGATTTGCCCATTAGTCATTGAGCATCCACTCTCAATGTCTCTGTACCTTGGGAACAGTAATGATTGGTATGCTGTTGCTGTGCATTCTGGGGAAACAGCTTTACAAGCTCTGACAGTCTTTTCAGACACTAATTAGCAAGCTAAAATGATAGTTATTGATGTGTATATTCTTTTAGTGAAAAGGGGAAAGACAAATAAAGTGAAAAATGAAGTGCTTGAAATTACATCTAGTGATACTAGAGCATAAATGCTTAAAGCATTTGTCTAAAATTCCTTTCTCTGGTATTTCAGTAGCAGCATTACCTGTTTGAACTAAAATATTAAGGAGAGGAATTTCAGATGAGGGTGTCAAACGTTTATATGCTAGCATTCCACAGTTTAATTTCAAAGCTGTGAAAACACTTATCAGTATATTTTGATATAATTTCCATGAAAAACAAGCAGTGACAAGTGCAGGCATTTGGGCAGGCCGGTGGTTCAGTGTGATCAGTGTGATAGTGCATCAATACATTCCACCATAAACTGGATGGAACCCCATAATTGTTCTCACAATTCTAGGCTTGATTTCTGCTGGGCTGTCAGAGGGAGACAGCGAGCACAGGGAAGACACTTACAAAAACCTGGACTTTAAGAGGTAAATTTTATGAATTAGCGCCTCTGTCTCAGAACTATGCACGCAGGTAGTGATTGGAATATTGGACACTGAGGTTAACATACCTGTTTCACATTAGAACTAGAATTATTAGCCCATTAGAATTAATGGACGAAAAATCAGAAGGACTGTGAAACAAGCACGCTAACTTATGATCTGATGAGTGCTCCTGATGCACAATGCTCTGCGGCAGGGATGCTCATTCATAAAATCTACCCCTGAAAATGAAGGAAGATAAATGGGAACGTGGGAACGGAAATAATTTTAAAAATTGAATTTAAATTTGGAATTGATGACTGCATTTCAAAATATAGAATTATATGAATACTTTAGGTCAGAGGAGCATTGCCTTACTTTTCATAAGCATTAGCTTTGCATTATTTCATAACTTTGTTTTCCTTTACTGCTCTCTATATATATATATATATAGATTAAAATTTATAACTAACTCATACAATGTTCGAAGACACTGAAAATACTAATTTATTAGATAGACAGAGGTAACCGTAAGTATGGGGAAAATGCCTAGATTATCTGAGACAGCTGTTGTTGCTATCCTCAGAGTACTATCCAGTCTCTGAACAAGGATTAACTGCTTTCCCGTCACAGGTAATCATTAAATACAGAAAAGCTTTCTGAGGAAATAAAGACTGATTGAACAGATTGCAATTTGTGGAAGTTGCTATGTGCAGAGTATGACCTCTGACATACCTGCATTACTGTAGCGACTCATTAACAACACATGCAGTGCATGGATAAAGTAATCTAATACATCTTGATTAACAAGGAGACATAAAAAGAAGCAATACTTTCAAGATGTATTCCTAGATATGTGCTTGACAGAATCTGTTTTAGACTTGAATTCTCTGTGTTTCTTGTTAGTAGATATGTTAACCAAAATGAGCAATACTATGTACTGAGGTCAGGATTGTAAAATGACTGGAAGCATCTTGAACTTTGCAATTCTACCCCTGTTCATGACAGCTAGTGGCCATAAATTTCAGGACAAGGCAATGGTGTTAGTAAATACACAGTGATGTTAAAAAACAATCTCTATGTTAAATTATTTTACTCTGCACTTTAGATGTCTTCCCTTACAAAGAAAGCATCATTCTTTGGCTGAGAGGGGAGGGAGGCAACACGTTCTCAGGGTTCTGCCAATGCTGCTTTGTAATTGACTGCTCGGAGAATAAACTGGGTTGACTCAACTTTTGATTTTTCCGTCCCGTTGGCTCTTGCTCTTAACTCCATAATGATTGGGAACTTGTGTGGAGAATGGCCTGGGTAAGCCCACATCTTTTTTATGTTCTTATCTTATTGCTCCGCTGTACAGATAATTTACTAATAGTTATAATGAACACACCAACATGTTTTCTGCGGAAATGGATGACCTCAAACAAACTAAAACACCTGGCTGCACCTTAGTAACTCTCAGTCATTTATTTCAGAACAAAACGGCCCAGAATATTTGCTATTATCATTATCATAAATCATAACAGATTCACTGCATTCCTGACCACAGGAAGCTTTATAATTCTATTTAGATTAGTCACTGATTTAATGTAGATATGAAAACTGTTAGAAACCTTCTTTAACAAAATGCTCAGTATATAGTTTTCATAGAAATTACACAGGTATAATTATCAGTAATATTCAAAAATCAATCAAGGTACACCAAGAAAAAACAGATAATGTAGTTATTCCTGGTGACAACTCCCTTAGAAATGAGTGACGGTCTCTAAATGTTGCAAGATTTAGAATCATACAATCACAGAATGTTACATCAGGGAAACAAGTCCTTTGGCTCATCAAGTCTGTGTGGATGAGCCATCTAGTCTAATCCCACTTTCCTGCTCGCTCTCCATACCCTTGAATAGTCCTCTTTTTCAAGCAGCTGCCTAGTTTTCTTTTAAAAGAATTTATGAACTCTGGTTTGTGGCAGAGAATTCCATATTCTAACCACCGCTTGTGTAAATGAATGTTTTCCAACCTCAGTAATTCTTTTTGTGATTATCTTAAATTTGTGCTATAATTTGCCAACCTGTGGAAGCAACCCATCAGTACATGTTTTATCATAGCCATTCGTAATCTTAAAACCCTTATCAGGTCTAGTCAAAAAGCATTTACTTCTCAAGTCTAATCATTACAACAGTGACTATACAGTACTTCAAATGTACTTCATTGGCTGTAAAGTGCATTGGGATGTCCTGTGAAAGGCACTATATAAATGCAAGTCTTTCAAGTCTTTCTTTAATCACCTTAGTAAGACCCCAGCAAATGTACTCTATATATTTTCTATTGCTTTTATATCCTTCCTACAATGGGGTACCCGAGACTATACAAAAATCGGAATAATAGGGAGGTTACTTATCACTTGGAGGGTGCGAGTCTAGGTGGGGTAGAGGAACAAAGGGATCTCGGAGTACAAATACACAAATCACTAAAAGTTGCGCCACAGGTTAGCAAGGCCATAAAAAATGCAAACCGAGCACTAGGGTTTATTTCTAGAGGGGTAGAATTGAAAAGTAGGGAAGTTATGCTAAACCTGTATCGAACGTTGGTTAGACCACGCTAAGAGTACTGCGTGCAGTTCTGGTCGCCATAATTATAAAAACGATATAGAGGCACTGGAGAGGGTGCAGAGAAGATTTACAAGGATGATACCAGAAATGCGAGGGTATACATATCAGGAAAGGATGAACAGGCTGGGTCTCTTTTCTCTTGGAAAAAAAGAAGGCTGAGGGGTGACCTAATAGAGGTCTTTAAAATTATGAAAGGTTTTGATAAAGTGGATGGAGAGAGAATGTTTCCACTTGTGGGGAAGAGCATAACCAGAGGTCATCAATATAAGATAGTCACCAAGAAATCCAATAGAGAATTCAGAAGAAACTTCTTTACCCAAAAGAGTGGTGAGAATGTGGAACTCGCTACCACAGGGAGTGGTTGAAGCGAATAGTATAGATGCATTTAAGGGGAGGCTAGACAAGCATATGAGGGAGAAGGGAATAGAGGGTTATACTGATAGATTTAGATGAGGAAAGACAAGAGGAGGCTCGAGTGGAGCATAAACACCGGCATGGACTGGTTGGGCCGAATGGCCTGTTTCTGCACCATATATCCTATGTAATCCTATGTATGTAAAATACAGTTTAATAGTTAAACCCTTTTTACTTACTATCAAATTGTTCCAGGAACAACTAAAGGGCTGTAAATGTCCTGTCTCTAATGCTCCTATTAGAAATATTTGTTGGAGAAACAGAAGGAATTCCAAGCACCAAATGATTACATTCCCATCCCAAAAATCTCCAGGTAACAAGATAAAGCAATAACAAACACAGAAAACAAGAATGAATAAGATCAAAAAAATGAAACATAATGGCCCAGAAATTCGGGTCGGGGGCTTCCCGCGGGTGTAAGCCCCCGACCTGCACTTACCTTGCGCGTCGGCCATTGTGCTGTGGGCCCCCGTGGAATTCCGATCCTGGGCTGCTCCAACTCCCGGCGCGCAGTGCTTACGTATCCCAGGGGCGCAGTTAGTTCGAAGCGTCCCCTGGGATCGCGTGGGCCATGGGCAGCCAATCGGAGCAGGGAACAGCCCATTCATAAGTCTTGACAGGGAGTGCTGTCAAGACTTATAAATACTACGGCCCCAAAACAGCACTAAACATTCAAATAATTTTTTTTTTTAAATCACATTTTTTAAATAAACTATAAATTACATTAAATAACTATTTTAAACAATAATTTAAATTTTTGAAAAAAATAATTTTATATTCTAACGGGGCTAAAAATAAACTTGCCTTGCTTTAAAGTATTTAAAAATAATAAACCTGTGGAAAAAATGTTTTAATTTTAATTAATTCACCACTTACCTTGTAAAAAGCAGGCCTTACGCCTGCTTTTTATATTTCTAAATCCTGGAGGCTTACCCTCGCGTGAAAACCTGTAAAAAAAACCTAAGTTCGATGCGCACGCGCATCCTCCCCCGTGCACGCGTTCGACCTCTGAACCCCTGCTTTCAGGGGAACGGAAGTGCCGGTTTCCCACGCATGCGCAGTGCATGCACGAAACCAGCACTTCCATCGGGCTTACGGGTGAGTACCCTGTGCGTACTCACCCATGGAGACCCGAATTTCTGGGCCAATATTTACACATCTATTTATTTAGCTATAGAAATGTAGATTTGTCACCCAGCAATAGAAAGGGAATGGAAATCATTTTTAATTGCATTGTTTGATTCATTTTTAACAACAATTACAACCTGCATTTATATAGCATTTCTAACATACAGGAAACTTTGTTATATTCGGCACCGACGGGACCGAGCTGTTGCCGATCTATCAAAACTGCCGGACATACAAAGTTAATGTTGAAGCATACGGAGGTTTTCATCTCCGTATCTGACAACAAACACTGTTGCTCAGCAACAGCTTGTAAACAGTTGGCCCGTACCTTGGAAGCATCTCTGTAGCTTAGCAACAGCTTCAGAGAGACTTTCCAGAGCCCGACTGTTGAAAACAAAGCCACGAGAAGAAAAAAACTGAACAAAACGGCTCCTGATTTCTGCCGGTAGATCGAGGTTTCCGGACATACAACCTCCGGATAAACCAAAGTTTCCTGCAGTAAAATGTCCCAAGGCACTTCACAAGAGTGTTATTGAACAAAATTTGACACGGGCCACATAAGGAGATACCAGCACAGATTACCAATAGCTTGGTCAAAGAGGTAGGTTTTAAGGAGCATCTTAAAGGAGGAGAGAGAGGTAGAGAGGCGGAGAGATTTAGGGAGGGAATTACGGAGCTAAGGGCCGAGGCAGCTGAAGGCATGGCCGCCAATGCTGGAGTGATTAAAATTGGGGATGCGCAAGAGGCCAGAATTGAAGGAGCGCAGAGATTTCGAAGGCTTGTAGGGCTGGAGGAGGTTACAGAGATAGGGAGGGGTGAGGCCATGGAGGGATTTGAAAGCCAGGATGATCATTTTAAAATTGCGGCGTTGCCGGACCGTGAGCCAATGTAGGTCAGTGAGCATAGGCGTGACAGGTGAACGGGACTCGGTGCGAGTTAGGATATGGGCAGCAGAGTTTTGGATGAGCTCCAGTTTACGTAGGGTGGAAGACAGGAGGCCGGCCAGGGGAGCATTGGAACAGTCAAGTCTAGAGCTAAAAAGATCTCAGCACCAGATGAGCTGAGGCAGGGGTGGTCGGGTGATGTTACGGAGGTGGAAGTAGGCAGTTTTGGTGATGGTGCGGATATGTGGTCGGAAGCCCATCTCCAACTAAATATTCGGAAGACTGAAGCCATTATCTTCGGTCCCCGAATACGCCACCAAGGTGGCGAACGGTTTGGTTCAGCCTCAGACAGTTGCCAGGGAGAGGGATGGAGTCAGTGGCTAAGGAAAGGAGTTTGTGGTGGGGACCAAAGATAATGGCTTCAGTCTTCCAAATATTTAGTTGGAGAAATTTCTGCTCATCCAGTACTAGATGTTGGACAAGCAGTGTGACAAATCAGAGAAGTGGAGGGGTCAAGAGAGGTTGTGGTGAGGTAGAGCTGAGTGTCATCAGTGTACATGTGGACCATGATGTGTTTTCGGATGATATCGCCGAGGGGCAGTGTGGTAAACCACTGTTATAGTTATCACTGTATATTGTTCTCACTGTTCTCACTGTCACATCACTACACGAGGTCGCCTCTTGTCGCACTGTTATACCTGGGCTGACCACCTCCGACTCCGCCCATTACCTGCCCAGGTATAAAGGTAGCTGACTGGCTAGTATTCCTCCCTGTTGGATCGGATCACCCACGAGGGTGGGCTCTGTTATTTAGCCAATAAAAACCTTCAGTTACGTTCTTAACTCGTCGCCTTTTATTGGACTAATTGATAGGCATATCAGTCAGCATGTAGGGGAGGGGGACTGTACCTGAGGAGAGGGAACCGTTAACATCAGCTAACATGGGGGCTAGGAAGGGAAGTCAGGTCGTCAGGAGTCTGGTGGGAATAGGATCTAGGGAGCAGGAGGCGGGTCTGGTAGACAAGTTAAGCTGGGAAAGGGCATGAAGGGAGCTAGCAGAGAAACTAGAGAAAGATGCGAGTTCAGGAATAGGACAGGGGGAACCTTCGGGGAAATTTTACCCCGTGGACTAGGAGAAGGGAGGGAAGCGGCAGAGGCAGCTGAATGGATGGTCTCAATCTTAATGATAAAGAAGTCTACAAGCTTCATGCACTTGTTGGAGGCAAGGGTGGAGGAGGCAGGGGAGGGGGAGTATAAAAAGATGGTTTGTAGTGAAGAGGAGAAGCCAGGGGTTATCTTTGCATTCTAGGTTGATCCTGGAATAGTAAGCAGTTATATTGAACTTGTTGTGTATGTACCTTTAAGGGAATAACTGGTTTAGACTGCAGTACCGACAGTGACCACCCCTGTATAAAAGGCCCGAGCAGGCTTCTGTAGTTTCAGTTTCAAGCTGCCTCTTGTTCAGTAAAGTACCTGTTAAACTGTTCTCCCGAAGTCCGTGTATTATTGAGGCGCGGACTTTACAGTGGCGACGAGTAAGTTCGAACTCACCTGCAGTGTGGCATCATCTCACGGGGATCTCGCCTGAAAGGAAGGTCCTGGAAGGTCGTAGTCTGAGCAATGGGCGTCGACCGAGGGCAACCGCCCAAAGAATCCATCGGTGTTTGGAGAATTGCGGGAGAGACTGTGGTTCCAGCGAATTGTGCTGGTAGCAGGTAGCGCGCTGACCTTTCCGGACTGCGGCGGGCTCAAACTCGATCGAGCGGCTCTACAAATCGGGCCGCGCAGCGTCGCCAGGAAAAGAAAACGAGAGAGAGAGGGTGGAGCGCACAGGGCGCGGTCGGTGCTTGAGGACAGGACAGCGGAGAGAAACCAAACGGGGGGGGGAAGGAAAGCGAGACGCGCCGAAGCTGCGGGTCGCCGCCATTATCCCGTAGAACGCTAGGAGCAGCGTGGCAGTAAGGGGAAGAAGCAAAAGCACGGGAGGCGCCATTTTATCCCGTAGGGGAAGAAGCAAAAGTGCGGGAGGCGCCATTTTATTCCATTGGGGAAGAAGCAAAAGTGCGGGAGGCGCCATTTTAAATCGCCCAAGATGCCGAAAAGTGTCAGTATCACTGCTTTCTACAACGAGGTGTAAGACTGGACCACGTATGTAGAAAGAATCGAAGTGTACTGCAAGGCAAATGAGGTGGCCGATGGAAAGAGGGCGTCGGTATTATTAAATCTGATGGGTGCGAGCATGGGGAGCTGCGGAAATACAACAGAAACCACAAGAATACAGCGCTAACGAAATGGCGTATGGAGCCGAAAAGTGCTATCGCTGCGGCAGAGCAACCCATGAGCAGAAGGACTGCTGGTTTAAAGACAAAATATGCAGGCAATGCGGGAAGATGGGACATATAGCAAGAGTCTGCAGGTCGGGAAAGAAGACCAACACGACAAGAACTACTAAGGAACAGTACAGGAAAGTAAAGAAACTGACAGATAGTAGTTCCGAAGATCAGGAGAGTGATAAGGACTCCGGGAGCAGGCGACTAAGTTGTTTAAAATTAGACAACGTGATCGCAAAAGAAGATCACCAAACCATTTGGGTCACCCTCATGATACCAGTGAAGATGGAATTGGACACAGGATCAGCCCTAACTGTCATGAATCGACGAGACTATGAGCAGCTATTCTCATACATACCCTTAAAGGACACATCCATTGTATTGAAGACATACACTGGGCAAAAGGTCTACCCCAAAGGAAAAATAAGGGTGCCAGTTGAATATAACGGAAAGGAAACACAGAAACTACATGTATATACTACGAGATGGAGGACCACCATTATTGGGACGTGAATGGATCCGAAGACTACAATTGGATTGGCATTCCATTCTGGCACTAACTGTGACTGACAAAAAAGATGATGACGTCGCACCTGGACGTCTGTCACAAATTCTATCTGACGCGGAAGAGGTGTTCCAACAAGGACTTGGGACTCTAAAAGGAGTAAAGGCAACCATAAAGATTGAGGATAACGCAACCCCAAAATTTTTCAAGGCCAGACCGGTGCCATACGCGATATGCCCAGCTGTGGAAGCTGAACTGGAGAGTCTGGAGCGTTTGGGGGTGCTGTCTAAGGTGGACTGGAGCGAGTGGGCCACACCCATCGTTCCTGTAATGAAGAAAGCATTGAGCAGCAAGCCTGGGGAGCCAAGGAAGGTTCGCATCTGTGGGGACTTCAAGGTGACTGTGAACCCAGTCCTGCACACAATACAGTATCTGCTTCCGCGGATAGAAGATATTTTCGCCTCACTATCTGGAGGGAAACGTTTTACAAAGATTGAACTGGCTCAAGCGTATCTACAAATGGAGGTGGAAGAAGCATCTCGGAAATTCCTCACGATAAACACTCACAAAGGCCTTTACCAGTACAATCGACTGGTATTCGGGGTAGCATCGGCCCCGGCTATGTGGCAGAGGGCAATGGAACAAGTCCTGCAAGGGATCCCAGGGACCCAGTGTTATTTGGACAACATCCTGGTTACGGGCGAAAATGACAATGAACACCTTGCCAACCTGGAACAGGTGCTCACGAGATTGCAGGAATATGGGCTACGAGCCAACCGTCCCAAATGCGAGTTCTTCAGGTGACAAATCTCGTATTGTGGCCACATGATTGATGAGGAAGGGTTGCATAAGTCGCCGGACAAGATTGAGGCTGTAGTCAAGGCTCCAGCACCAGAAAATGTGTTGCAACTGAGGTCGTTCCTCGGGTTGGTGAACTACTACCATAAGTTCTTGCCGAATTTATCTACAATTCTGCACCCACTGAACGCCCTCCTTCAAACTGGTGTAACATGGAAATGGAGTGATGAGTGTAAGCATGCCTTTCAGGAATGTAAATGCCAAATCACTTCAAAAGAAGTATTGGCCCACTACAACCCAACACTACCGATTCGGTTGGCATGTGATGCGTCGCCTTACGGCATTGGAGCGGTGCTGTCACACAAATTCCGTGACGGTTCAGAGAGGCCAATAGCCTTTGCATCGCGCTCGCTAACCTCAGCCGAGCATAACTACGCCCAGATTGACAGGGAGGCCCTCAGCCTGGTGTGGGGGGTGAAGAAATTCAATCACTATCTGCACGGGCAGAAATTCACCCTACTGACTGATCATCAACCCCTGGTCTCAATTTTTAACCCAAAGAAGGGCATTCCGGTGATGACGGCGCAACGGCTGCAAAGATGGTCACTTTTTCTAGGGACACATCAGTATGACATAGAGTACAAAGGTACAAAACAACATGGAAACGCTGATGGGCTGTCGCGCCTACCGTTGCCTACGGCGGAAGAAGCACCTGCAGTGGACCCTGTGGAGATATTCCATGCGACCATAGTCGAATGTTTGCCTGTTACAAACGCAAGTATTGAGAAGGAAACCCGAAATGACCCGACACTCTCTCGGGTCTATGATTTGACGGTGAAGGGATGGCCAGCATATGGCGACTCACTGTTGCCAGCATTCTCGCCAAGGAGGGAACAGCTGTCAGTGTGCCGGGGAACCTTGATGTGTGGATCCCGAGTGGTAATTCCACCCAAGTTGAGAGATAGAGTGCTCAATGAGCTTCACGAGGGTCATCTGGGAGGGGTAAAAATGAAGAGCCTAGCCAGGGCGTTTGTGTGGTGGCCGGGAATCGATAAAGAAATCGAGGATATGACCAAGAGATGCACAGGATGCCAGAAGGTCCAAAACGCTCCACCACAGGCCCCGCTACATCAATGGGAGTGGCCCTCATCTCCATGGCAAAGGGTACACATTGATTTCGCTGGTCCATTTATGGACTCAATGTTTCTAATCGCTGTGGATGCCCATTCGAAATGGCCAGAGGTCATTAAAATGTCCTCCACCACCACGGAGAAAACTATTGCAGTCCTAAGGGCCATCTTCGCCAGGAATGGGTTGCCAGAACAGATCTGTTCCGACAATGGCCCACAGTTTGTGTCTGAGGATTTCCGGAGGTTCCTGAAGAATAATGGGGTGAAACATTACACATCTGCCCCATATCATCCAGCCACAAATGGATTGGCTGAGAGGTTTGTTCAGACCTTTAAAAAGGCCATAAAGGCAATGTATAATGACGACATACCACTGCAACACAAGGTGGATAACTTCCTGTTTGCTTACCGGAATGTGACACATGCAGTAACCAACCAAACTCCAGCCGTACTGTTTTTCAACCGGAGACTAAGATGTCGCTTGGATTTGCTCAAACCAAACATAAGACGAGATGTTGAGGATAAGCAGTTCCAGCACATAAATGAGAAGCCAACCAGGAGCTTCAAGATAGGGCAACCAGTCTTGGCCCGTGACTACCGAACAGAAAAATGGCAGCCAGGCACGATATGCACACAGCAGGGACCACTAATGTACACAGTGGACGTTGGAGAGAGCATTGTGAGATGCCATGCTGACCAGATTCTAGAGTCACAGGAACAAGCCAAACCTGTACCACAAGCATGTGCACCTGGTAATGAGCCTGAAGTACAGATTGCGTCTACCTCAGAAGCAGGGGTATTGGAAGCTGACGAACCAACCAATGACAATGAGCCAGAATTGACTTCACTGCCTAGAACAGGATACTCGAGAAAGGCGCTATCCAGTCCGGACCAGGAAGCCTCCTCAAAGACTGAACTTATAAATGACTATTTCAGTTGATGTATATATTACTGAGAAAATTGTAATTGTAATTAGTTATTATTTAGTTGTTAAATGAATGTTATGTACTGTTTATCTAAAAGGGGAGGAATTGTTGTGTATGTACCTTTAAGGGAATAACTGGTTTAGACTGCAGTACCGGCAGTGACCACCCCTGTATAAAAGGCCCTAGCAGGCTTCTGTAGTTTCAGTTTCAAGCTGCCTCTTGTTCAGTAAAGTACCTGTTAAACTGTTCTCCCGAAGTCCGTGTATTATTGAGGCGCGGACTTTACAGAACTAATTCAGCTTTTACCTTTTTCTGCTGTCTTCATTGTCCAAATCTTCCTTTTCTTTTCCTCAATTTAAATTGTTCTGTTATAAACAGAAACAGAAGCAATTTACTTGTTCTGCTTGAAAAAATATTTCCTTTTAGTTTATTTTCATTACTTCCTCGTTTCTTCCTTTTTAATATTTTCCCTCCTTCAACCATTTTTTTTTCCTGATTGGCTTTTCTTTCCCTTTAATTCTCTGATTTATTTCCCTTAATTCCTACTTTTCTTTGTTTTGCCTAAAATGAGTACCACAGTAACTGAAGTTTCCCGGAAGAAAATTGACAATTTCATTTTCACATAATTCTAGTTTCCAGAAGATGTTACATCAAATGCCTTTTCATTACAGAAATTCAGCAGAGATGGACTGTACAATACAAGCAAATATTTGGCCATTCAGGTAATTACTACATATGACACTATAATGATTCTGTGCACACTCTGAATAGTCCTGTAAATTTTTCATCATACAAGATTGCCCTTGGGGCAGTTTGCTCTATTTCCAACACTATGAATTGACAGTTGGTAGCTGAGACTTGGGAAACATGATCAGCTGCTGGCCTCTGAATAATGAATGTAACTGTTATTACTTTCTCTGTGACCCTGCTGCCCTCATGAGGCTGGAAGCAAACTACCATTTTTTTTTCTCTTACTTCGGCTTGAACTCACTGAAGTGAAACAGCAATTACATTATCCGGCTAACCGTCTTCACTAGATACATTTTCTAACTAATTGACTACTTCAGACTTCATAATTCCGAGGAATCAAGATGTAAATGACAGCTTAACCATCTAGATTGACTGATTTTACCATGGCCTTTCAGAAAATACTAGCTGAATATGTTGAACCAAACAAACTTTCTTACTCCTACATTGATTGAAGCTGACTGTAAAAAATCTTCTCAGTGCTATATCACTAGGAGCTTAATTAACATTAACAGAAGATTCCTCTACTGACTAGTAAACAGTGCTGAAATCAGATGCCTTTTATTTTTTAATAGGTTTTTAACTATTGACTGACATATCATTTAAAGAGGCATTATCTTGTATGTGTGTGGTAAATAATTTTCCCATTTGATGCATAATATCTTTTCATCATAAATGAGAGATACAAATCCCTATTTGAACCTAACCCACCAGGTGGAACAGGCTTGATTCAGGTCAGATGCCCATTTTACACCCTGCCTGATTTTACGCCCTATTGAAGTCAATGGAGCACAAAATCAAGTGGTGTATGAAATGGACATCTAAGATGTTCCCTCCGGGCGAGACAGGTTAAAATTGGGGCTAGGTTTTTTGGGACCAGCTCGATGGACTGCTGAGGTAATTTTCTATGTTACACAATGATGTCACACACAAATTATGCTATAACGCATTTCAGTGCAAATTATGTCAGGTTTGCCAAACACTTTGGAATTTTAACCCCAAAAAACGGGTGGGTTGGGGTTGGGTGGGAAGTTAAAGAGGTGGGTCATCTATTTAAATATTATAATGAGGCTCCGTGCCTCATGGTGAACCACCATTTCAAATTTAACTCTGGCTGGCCGGGTTTCCCAGGCCTCGGGGAACCCACCAGCTAAAGGGAGGCGAGGACTGCTGGATCCAGGAGGTAAGTGCCTTTCCACTTACCTGCTGGATCCAGCGTCCCTGCCTCGCCAACCCCCCATAATCGGACAACCCCTGACCCTTCCGATCTCCCCCCCGCGAAGGCCTCCGATCTGTCCCCCGACCCTTCCTATCTCCTCCCGACCTCCCCCCCGAGGTCTCCGACCCCCCCCACACAAGGCCTCGAACACCACCCCCACGAGGCCTCCAGTCCCCCCTCCGGCCTCCAATCCTCGGCCCCCGATTCCCCTTTCCAGCCTGGACAAGTTAAGAAACAAAAGATGGCTCTAGATGACGTGTAAATGGCACTGGCAGAATGAAAGACAACTGCCATGTGAGAGAGAAAATAAAAATAAATGGAAAAAAAGATAGGGGCAGAGATTATGGTCTGAAATTGTTGAACTCTATTTTAACTTGTCCCATTACCATCTCCTTTTGCCTTGCACCATCATTCCTTTTGTCTCTTAATCTCTCCTGTCTTCCATCCTATCACAGACCTTCACTTTTGTTCTTTCCTCCCCTCCCCCCTTTCCCTGCCCCTGCACTTGCTTAAAAACCTGTCACATCTCCAGTTTTTTCCAGTGCTAACGAAGGGTCATCAACCTGAAACGTTAACTCTGTTTCTCTCTCCACAGATGCTGCCTGACCTGCTGAGTATTTCCAGCATTTTCTGTTTTTATTTCAGATTTCCAGCATCCGTAGTATTTTGCTTTTGTAGATGGAGAAGCTGACTGGCTGTCGGGTGGGAATCCGTGCTTTGAAATGTTAATCAGGGCCTGCCGTTAAATTTGGCAGGGCCTGTGGGAAACCCGTTCTCCTGGGTTTCCTGACCGCTTTCCAGCCCTCCCCCGCTCCCTACCCGCCTCCAAATTAAAAATCCGGCCTTTGTCTTTAATACTGAACTAAGTTTTACAGCTTTGTAATGATTCCCAAATAAGCAATTTCTTTTGTTCGGATATTAGTCTGATTTCATACACACATTAATACATAGATTTATAGACTGGAGCATTTCAACAACAGAATTTACCATGTCTCACAAACAAAAGTCATTCTAAATCTGGATTACAGACTCAGCAACCTGTGGAAATATAATCGAGCCTCCATCATCCACTGTACTGGAGAGAGTCCCCAAGTTTTGGTCTTACACCTATGACACAGCAATATCCTCGTCATAAAAATGAAGACTAGTGGAGAATAAATAACGTAAATTGAATTTGATCCTTTGTGGGCTGTGAGATTGCATTTAGTAGGTGTACAATGAGATGGCACCTCGTGCAAGGCTTTTTCTTGCAAAATTTCTAGCTCCTTTCACTATTCCCACCCGTTCTATCACCTTCGTATCATAGAGCATCTCAAAATGAACTTGAACAGATTTCTTCCCATGTTATTTACCTTACTGTACCAGAACACTTGTTGTCTACCACCGAGACAAATTAGAGAAATTACTGTATAGTTCATATATTTATACCTTTTTAGATAATCTTAATCATACTACCATCACTGATTAACACTGAGCATATGCAACATATCATTTTTTGAGCATATACAAATTGGCAGTGATGGAATTGATAGGATGAGGAGTAAGGAAAAATTCGATCTATCTCAGGTTGGGGGACTTTTCCCCACCTTTCTTATATTACAAGAATGTGAATTGGGGATATATACCTGATAAGGAAGGATCACTGTCCAAATGTGAGCACTGATATCACCAATATTGATGATATGATGATGGTTTCAGTCTATCGCTTGCCACATCCTATTAGTTGAACTGTCTATTTTTGTTCTTTATGAGTCGTTCTTACTGGTTCTTACAAATCATTCCTTTCTCTCTTACTCTTTAGCATGTTTCAATTCCTCCACCTTTGGCACTATCCCTATACCCTCCACTAGCTCTTGCTTTGCCTCTGTTACTTACTTCTCCGTTTTATCTGCTTCTATTTCCTTGCATCTCAATCTCTCTCTCCCTAATTTATATTGGCACTGATCGACTATTAAATACTTTACCAACCAGGATTCTTAGCCTATTCACTCTGACCTCAAACGGAAATTCTGTTTCACTAAAATTCCCTCTAAGAAGTTCCCTCTTTCGTGTCACACACTTCTTTTCCCTTCAACCCTGTATAAAGGCCAGGTTCACCCAATACTTGAATACCGATCCCATATATTGGAAGCATTTTCTAACGCTCTCTTGCACTCCTGGACAGTGTAGTGTATGTGCTTTAAGTCAGAACTACTTTTTACAGCTCCTGTATACTGTAGTACCGGCAGTAACCACACCGGTATATAAGCTGTGCGCATGCCTCTGTACTCCAGTCTAGAGATTGCCCTCCTCCAGTAGAGACCTGTTATTTGTTTATGTACAGCATCCGTGTAATTATTTATCCACTGAACCACGGATCTAACAGTGGCGACGAGTGTTGATGCGAATCTACCTGCAACATTAAACAAAAAAAAACAAAAAACAAAAAAATAGTTGAATCCAGGAACACGGGCGTCGACCGCGAGCAACCGCCCAGCAGTCAGGCAGAGATCCAACTTCACTGGGGCGGCTGTGGAGAGCCGGGCTTGGTTCCCCAGCCACAACGAGCAGTAAGAGACCGACGACAGGTCCAGAGCAGACCCTTCCCGAGCAGCGGCGGCTGGAGCCGACCGACGGCAGAGAGAGGGAGCCGGGCAGCGTCGACGGGGTAAGAAAAAGGGTGAAGAGAGCAGGGCGCAGCCGGGGGTTGATCACTGAGCGGCGTCGAGGAAAAATACTGCAAAACCGGAGAGAGGGTAAGAAACAGCCGGGTTCTAGACTGAGCGGCGTCGACAAATATCAGAGAAGAACGCGCAGAGCACAGCCAGGGATCACGGGCTGATCAGGGTCCGTGGGGCGAAGCAAGGGGAGACGCCATTGAGCCGCGGAGAAGCAGGGAGAGCGCGGGAGACGCCATTGAGCCGCAGAGAAGCAGGGAGAGCGCGGGAGGCGCCATTGAGCCGCGGAGAAGAAGGAAGAGCGCGGGAGACGCCATTTTGCAAAGCCGCAGCGGAGAAGACGGGCGAGCGCGGGAAGGAAGGAAAGCGCGGGAGACGCCATTTTGTGCCAGCGGAGAAGAAGGGGAAGCGCGGGAGGCGCCATTGGTGATAGTTAACGCACAACCAAGGATGCCGAAGAGTGGCAGTATCTCTACGTTCGACAATGAAGTCGAAGATTGGGCGACATATGTGGAATGTATTGAGGTGTACTGCAAGGCGAATGAAGTGCCAGATGCTAATAAAGCACTGGTTCTGTTAAATTCCATGGGTGCAAAAACCTATGGGTTACTGCGAAATCTAATAACCCCAGAGAAGCCGGTAAACAAGAATTTTGAAAGCATAGTAGAAATCCTACAGGACCACTTAAACCCCACACCGCTGCTGATAGCAGAACGATTGAAGTTCCATAAAAGGAACCAACACAAAGACGAAAGCAATGCTGAGTACCTAACGGGACTGCGCAAGCTATCGAAATACTGCCAGTTTGGAGCAGGACTAGCAGACACGTTAAGGGACAAGTTTGTGTGTGGGCTACAAAGTGAAGGAACCCAGAAACGGCTTCTATCATAAAAGGACATTATGCTGGACAAAGCTTTCGGTATGGCAGTATCACACGAAGCAGCCGCAAGGGGCGCTGCAGAGATACAACGGAGACCGCAAGAATATGGCACCAACAAAATGACCTATGGAACAGGGAAGTGCTATCGCTGCGGCAGAACAACACATGACCAGAAAGATTGTTGGTTCAAGGACCAAGTGTGCAGACAGTGTGGGAAAGCAGGACACATAGCAAGAGTCTGCAGGTCTGGGAAGAAAACCAACAGTAAGAAATCTCCACAGGAGAAGTACAAAAAGGTACACCAGGTGATGGACAGTGGTTCAGACGAACAGAAAAGTGACACAGACTCCGGAAGCAAGGAGCTGGGTTGTCTGAAACTACATAATGTAACCGAAATGGAGGATCACCAGACTATCTGGGTTACACTCAAGATAGACGGAGTCCAAGTGGAAATGGAATTGGACACAGGGTCAGCTCTAACAGTCATAAATCAAAGAGACTACAAGCGGCTATTTTCACACATACCCTTGAAAGCTACAAAGATTGTCTTGAAGACGTATACAGGGCAAAAAGTCTACCCCAAAGGAAAAATAAGGGTGAAAGTGACATATAAAGGTCAGGAAATACCTAAAATGGATATATATGTATTGCCAAATGGAGGACCACCACTGCTAGGAAGTGAATGGATCCGGAAGATACATTTAGATTGGCATTCCATACAGGCACTGAAGGTGGAGGCCAAAAAGGATGACGACGTCACACCTGGACGACTGTCAAAAATGCTAACTGACGCAAAAGAAGTGTTCCAGGAGGGACTAGGAACACTCAAAGGAATAACAGCAACAATTAAAATAGAGGATAATGCAAGCCCAAAGTTTCTGAAGGCCAGACCAGTGCCTTATGCGATCAGACCAGTGGTTGAAGCAGAGCTGGAAGGGTTGGAACGTTCAGGAGTACTGTCCAAAGTGGACTGGAGCGAGTGGGCTACACCCATCGTTCCTGTAATGAAGAGGTCGTTGAGTAATACGCCTGGGGAACCAAAGAAGGTCCGCATCTGTGGGGATTTTAAGGTGACAGTGAACCCAGTCCTTCACACGGTGCAATATCCGCTTCCACGAATTGAGGATATTTTCGCCTCGCTATCTGGTGGTAAACGCTTCACAAAAATGGATCTAGCCCAGGCGTACTTGCAAATGGAGGTAGAAGAAGCTTCGAAACATTACCTTACGATCAACACCCATAAAGGCCTCTATCAATACAACCGGCTGGTGTTTGGAGTAGCCTCGGCTCCGGCTATCTGGCAAAGGGCGATGGATCAGGTCCTGCAAGGTATTCCAGGGACCCAGTGTTATTTGGACGACACCTTGGTCACGGGCGAAAATGACGGTGATCACCTCGCTAACTTGGAGAAGGTGCTCGCCAGATTAAAGGAATATGGGCTACGAGCTAATCGCCACAAGTGCGAGTTTTTCCAGAAACAGATCTCGTTTTGTGGCCACTTCATCGATAAAGAGGGGTTACATAAGTCCCCTGACAAGATAGAGGCAGTAGTCAAGGCTCCAGCACCGGAAAATGTGTCACAACTGAGGTCGTTCCTCAGGCTGGTTAACTATTACCACAAGTTCTTACCAAATTTGTCTACGGTATTACACCTGCTGAACACCCTACTGCAAACAGGGGTACCATGGAAGTGGGATGAAGAACGTAGACGAGCTTTCCAGAAGTGTAAAGAATTGATCACATCAAAAGAGGTGTTGGTCCATTTCAACCCAGCACTACTAATTCATTTGGCATGTGATGCTTCACCCTACGGCATTGGAGCGGTGTTGTCGCACAAATTCCCGGACGGTTTGGAGAGGCCAGTAGCCTTTGCGTCTCGGTCACTAACCTCAGCCGAGCGCAACTACGCCCAGATTGACAGGGAGGCCCTCAGCCTAGTATGGGGAGTAAAAAAATTCAACCACTATCTGCATGGACAGAAGTTCACCTTGCTGTCTGACCACCAACCACTTGTCTCCATCTTTAATCCTAAGAAGGGCGTGCCAGTAATGACTGCACAGCGGTTACAAAGATGGTCCCTGTTTCTAGGGGTGAATCAATATGAAATAGAATATAAAGGCACGAGACAGCATGGGAATGCTGATGGGCTATTGCGCCTGCCACTGCCTACTGTGGAGGAAGCACCAGCAGTGGACCCTATTGAGATATTTTATTCGTCGATAATTGAACAATTGCCAGTAACAAACGCGGATATAGAGAAGGAGACCTGCAATGATCCGATGCTGTCACGGGTATATGAATTGACGGTGAGGGGATGGCCAACACATGGCGACTCACTGTTGCCAGCATTCTCATCCAGAAGAGAACAGCTGTCAGTATGCCAGGGGACAGTGATGTGTGGACCCAGAGTGGTGATTCCACCCAAGTTAAGGGAGAGAGTGCTAAATGAGCTACATGAAGGTCATCTGGGGGGAGTGAAAATGAAAAGCCTAGCTAGGGCTTATGTGTGGTGGCTGGGAATCGATCAACAAATCGAAGACCTAACTAAGAGCTGCTTAGGATGCCAGAAGGTCCAAAATGCACCACCACATGCCCCTCTACACCCATGGGAGTGGCCCTCCTCTCCATGGCAACGGGTGCACATTGATTTCGCTGGTCCATTCATGGACTCAATGTTCTTAATAGCAGTGGATGCTCATTCAAAGTGGCCTGAGGTGATAAAGATGTCTTCAACCACTACAGAGAAAACGATTGCAGTCCTACGGACCATATTTGCCAGAAACGGGTTGCCAGAGCAGATCTGCTCTGATAATGGACCACAGTTTGTGTCCGATGAGTTCCAAAAATTCATGAAAAGGAATGGGGTAAGGCATTACACATCCACCCCGTATCATCCAGCCACCAATGGATTGGCCGAAAGGTTCGTACAAACCTTTAAGAAGGCGATAAAGGCCATGTGCGACGAGGAAATTCCACTACAGCATAAGATGGACAATTTCTTATTAGCCTACCGAAACGCGACACATACAGTTACCAACCAGACCCCGGCCATGATGTTCTTTAACTGAAGGTTGAGATCTCGTCTGGACTTGCTCAGACCAAATGTGCGAAGAAATGTTGAGGACAAACAATTCCAGCACATCAACGAGAAGCCGACAAGGAGCTTCAATGTAGGGCAACCAGTCTTGGCCCGGGACTATCGAACAGAGAAGTGGCAACCCGGAACAATATGTACAAGGCAGGGGCCATTAATGTACACAGTGGATGTCGGGGAGAACATTGTGAGACGCCACGTCGATCAGATCTTAGCATCACAGGAATGCATCAACCCCATGTCTCGAGTACCTGGGGATGAACCCGACATACCGGTAGTATCTACTTTAGACCCAGTAGCAGTGGAACCCGATGAATTACCCGATGAAAGGGGGTCAGAATCGCCTCTGCACCAAGAACAAGAACCTCCGGAAAGGCGCTATCCCGAAAGGGTCAGGAAGCCGCCCCAAAGACTGAATCTATAAATGGACTTTTGTTATTGAATGTACATGTAAAAATGTAATTGTTATTTGAATATTAAGGGGGTATTATTAATCTAAAAAGGGAGGAATTGTAGTGTATGTGCTTTAAGTCAGAACTACTTTTTACAGCTCCTGTATACTGTAGTACCGGCAGTAACCACACTGGAACATAAACTTTGCGCATGCCTCTGTACTCCAGTCTAGAGATTGCCCTCCTCCAGTAGAGACCTGTTATTTGTTTATGTACAGCATCCGTGTAATTATTTATCCACTGAACCACGGATCTAACAGACAGGATACAAGAAAAAGCTTAATGACTGATAGGTGACTCTTTTCTCAACTCTAGTCTCCATTCCTCTCTCTCTCTCTCTCTCTCACAACCCTTCTTATCTTTCTCTATTTTATCAGTATTACCATGGTCAGTGCTCCACTGAGCTTTCCTCTCTTGTTCCTCTGAAAGTACAAATACACCTACCCTTCACAGTCTTCCTCCCTCCTATATCCCAAACTATATTGAAATTAAGGCCGCGATTTCCCCTACATCAGTGGGTCCGGTGTGGCCGGGGTCGGTGGCGGGTCCCGACCTCGCTGCTGTCTCCAGCCCACTATCCAAAGTGATTTTACATTGATTGGGCTTGTTAATTCCACCCAGCGCATTTGCCAGCCAATTGATGGAAGCAGGACTGATGACGTCACTTGATGACGCACCATCAGCCGGTTTCCTTAAAAGGACCATGCGCAAATGAATTTTGACAGTTGTGCTGTCAGTGTTCAACAGCATTGAAGTGCTGCAAACACTGACAATGGCTGCACAAAGGTGTACGTCTGCACCCAGGCTCTCCCATGACTCCCTCCATATGCTGATGTAATAGATGGCAGCTGAAGTTGAGATAACAGAAGCGATCTGACAATGGTGAGAGAGGTTGTTCCAATGAGGTGACACTGGATAGAGAGTTTACTCCAAACACTTGCAACCTGCATAAAGCTCAATCTGTCTTCCAAATGCAGTAAGAAACAGCTTCTGAGCTTGGAAACTGAACAGCTATGAGATGGGAGCTTTTATACCACATTTGCAGCTGTCAAGTAAAGAGAGCATTTCATGGTGACACAACTCCCGAACTCCTTACCTGACGTGATTCCCGAGTAGCGTGGAACCTGTGGGTGACCTTGTAAAATGTTATGGTGAGCTCAAAATTCTCTTTAACAGGCTGTTAGCAAGCTCTTACTCAACTAAATTGCCTCCCCCACCGCTTGGTGTTGGGTCTGTTCAGTGCTGACAGACCCGACATCTTGGAAACTAGCATGGTGGCAGGTTGAGTGGGTTCGCTACCCGCTGTCAAAAAAAATTCCCACCCAACCGGTCACCGAACGCGCCCGCTGACCCCCCAAAAATTTCCCCCCTAAGATTCATCACAGTCTTTTACTTTTAACTTATTATTTCCCAAACCTCAAAATTGTGGCGCTCCTTATCTCTCTCAGTTTTTCCCTTTTCTGACAATCTTCAGGCTCTTAAAACCCAACCTTGGCATCATCTAACCACTACTGGTTTATGTAATTTTTTTTCTGTTTTCAATCGTGGTGGGGTCCTACACTATATTGGCATTGTCCTTCACCTTGATTTTTTTCTTAATATTGTTAATACCTAGGGAACGGTAGCGTAGTGGTAATGTCACTGGGCTAGTAATCCAGAGACGTGCGTTCAAATCTGGTCTGGCCTATATGTGACTCTAGACCCACAGCAATGTGGTTGACTCTTAACTGCCCTCTGAAATGGCCTAGCAAGAAACTCAGTTGTAACAAACCACGACAAAAAACAATAAAAAGAATGAAACCGGACGGACCACCCGGCATTGACCTCGGCATCAGCTATGGACACGGCAATGGCACACCCAGCCCAGTCGACCGTGCAAAGTCCTCCTCACCAACATCTGGAGACTTGTGCCAAAATTGAGAGAGCTGTCCCACAGACTAGTCAAGCAACAGGCTGACATAGTCATACTCACAGAATCATACCTTTCAGCCAAAGTCCCAAACTCCTCCATCACCATCCCTGGGTATGTCCTGTCCCACTGGCAGGATAGATCCAACAGGGGTGGTGGCACAGTGGTATACAGTCTGGTAGGAGTGGTCCTGGGAGTCCTCAACATTGACTCCAGACCCCATGCAGACCCATGGCTTCAGGTCAAGCATGGGCAAGGAAACCTCCTGCTGATTACCACCTACCGCCCTCCCTCAGCTGATGAATCAGTACTCCTCCATGTCGAACACCACTTGGAAGAAGCACTGAGAGTAGCAAGGACGCAGAATGTACTCTGGGTGAGGGACTTCAATATCCATCACCAAGAGTGGCTCGGTAGCACCACTACTGACCGAGCCGGCCGAGTCCTGAGGACATAACTGCCAGTGTGTGCCTGCGACAGGTGGTGAGAGAACCTCGTCCTCACCAATCTACCTGTCACAGATGCATCTGTCCATGACAGCATTGGTAGCAGTGACCACCACACAGTCATTGTGGAGACGAAGTCCCGTCTTCACACTGAGGACACCCTCCATCGTGTTGTGTGGCACTACCACCGTGCTAAATGGAATAGATTCAGAACAGATCTAGCAGCTCAAAACTGGGCATCCATGAGGCACTGTGGGCCATCAGTAGCAGCAGAATTGTATTCCACCACAATCTGTAACCTCATGGCCCAACATATCCCTCACTCTACCATTACCATCAAGCCAGGGGACCAACCCTGGTTCAATAAGGAGCGTAGAAGAGCATGCCAGGAGCAGCACCAGGCGTACCTAAAAATGAGGAACATAGAAACATAGAAGATAGGAGCAGGAGTAGGCCATTCGGCCCCTCGAGCCTGCTCCGCCATTCAATGAGATCATGGCTGATCGTCCAAATTCAGTACCCTGTTCCTGCCTTCTCTCCATATCCCTTGATCCCTTTAGCCTTAAGAAATATATCCAACTCCTTCTTGAATATATTTAATGAATTGGCCCCTACTGCCTTCTTTGGTAGAGAATTCCACAGGTTCACCATTCTCTGGGTGAAGAAATTCCTCATCTCTGTCCTAAATGGCTTACCCCTTATCCTTAGACTGTGACCCCTGGTTCTGGACTCCCCGACCATCAGGAACATCCTTCCAGCATCTAGTCTGTCTAGTCCTGTTAGAATTTTGTAAGTTTCGACCTGTTAGAATTTTGTAAATTTCGATGAGATCCCCTCTCATTCTTCTAAACTCCAGCGAGTACAAGTCCAATCGACTCAATCTCTCCTCATACGTCATTCCTGCCATCCCAGGTATCAGCCTGGTGAATCTTCGCTGCACTCCTTCCATGGCAAGAACATCCTTCCTCAGATAAGGCGACCAAAACTGCACACAATACTCAAGGTGTGGTCTCACCAAGGCCCTGTACAACTGCAGCAAGACATCCTTGTTCCTGTACTCAAACCCTCTCACTACGAAGGCCAAAATACCGTTTGCCTTCTTAACCGCCTGCTGCACCTGCATGCTTACTTTCAGCGACTGGTGCACAAGGACGCCCAGATCTCGTTGCACTTCCCCTTCTCCCAATCTATTGCCATTCAAATAATAATCTGCCTTCCTGTTTTTGACACCAACCTGGGGAAGCTGCAACACAGGACTACATGCATGCTACAAAGCAGAAGCAGCATGCTATAGACAGGGCTAAGCGATCCCACAATCAACTGATCAGATCAAAGCTCTGCAGTCCTGCCACATCCAGTCGTGAATGGTGGTGGACCATTAAACAATTAATGGGAGGAGGAGGCTCCATGAATACCCCCATCCTCAATGATGGTGGAGCCCAGCACATGAAGGCTGAAGTGTTTGCAACCATCTTCAGCCAGAAGTGCCGAGTGGATGATCCATATTGGCCTACTCCTGAGGTCCCTACCATCACAGAAGCCAGTCTTCAGCCAATTCGATTCACTCCACGTGGTATCAAGAAATGGCTGAGCGCACTGGATACAGCAAAGGCTATGGGCCCCGACAACATCCCGGCTATTGTGCTGAAGACTTGTGCTCCAGAACTAGCTGCGCCTCTAGCCAAGCTGTTCCAGTACAGCTACAACACTGGCATCTGTCCGACAATGTGGAAAACTGCCTAGGTATGTCCTGTCTACAAAAAGCAGGACAAATCCAACCCAGCCAATTACCGCCCCATCAGTCTACTCTCAATCATCAGCAAAGTGATGGAAGGTGTCATCGAAAGTGCTATCAAGCGGCACTAACTCACCAATAACCTGCTCACGGATGCCCAGTTTGGGTTCTGCCAAGACCACTTGGCTCCCAACCTCATTACAGCCTTGGTCCAAACATGGACAAAGGAGCTGAATTCCAGAGGTGAGGTGAGAGTGACTGCCCTTGACATCAAGGCAGCATTTGACTGAGTGTGGCATCAAGGAGCCCTAGTAAAACTGAAGTCATTGGGAATCGGGGGGAAAATGCTCCACTGGCTGGAGTCATACCTAGCACAAAGGAAGATGGTTGTGGTGGTTGAAGGTCAATCATCACAGCCCCAGGACATCGCTACAGGAGTTCCTCAGGGCTGTGTCCTAGGCCCAACCATCTTCAGCTGCTTCATCAATGACCTTCCCTCCAACATAAGGTCAGAAATGGGGATGTTCGCTGATGACTGCACAGTATTCAGCGCCATTCACAACACCTCAGATAATGAAGCAGTCCATGCCCGCATGCAACAAGACCTGGACAACGTTCAGACTTGGGCTAAGTGGCAGGTAACATTCGTGCCACACAAGTGCCAGGCAATGACGATCTCCAACAAGCGAGAGTCTAACCACCTCCCCTTGACATTCAACATTATTACCATCGCCGAATCCCCCACCATCAACGTCCTGGGGGGTCACCATTGACCAGAAACTTAACTGGACCAGCCACATAAATACTGTGGCAACAAGAGCAGGTCAGAGGTTAGGTATTCTGTGGCGAGTGTCTCACCTCCTGACTCCCCAAAGCCTTTCCACCATCTACAAGACACAAGTCAGGAGTGTGATGGAATACGCTCCACTTGCCTGGATGAGTGCAGCTCCAACAACACTCAAGAAGCTCAACACCATCCAGGACAAAGCAGCCCACTGATTGGCACCCCATCCACCACCTTAAACATTCACTTCCTCCACCGGCATACTGTGGTTGCAGTGTGTACCATCCACAAGATGCACTGCAGCAACTTGCCAAGGCTTCTTCAGCAGCACCTCCCAAACCCGTGACCTCTACCACCTAGAAGGACAAGGGCAGCAGGCGCATAGGAACACCATCCCCTCCAAGTCACACACCATCCTGACTTAGAAGTTTATCGCCGATCCTTCATCGTCGCTGGGTCAAAGTCCTGGAAATCCCTCCCTATCGGCACTGTGGGAGTACCTTCACCACATGGACTGCAGCAGTTCAAGAAGGCAGCTCACCACCACCTTCTCAAGAAAATAAATGCTGGCCTTGCCAATGATGCCTACATCCCATAAACGAATAAAAAAAAATAATGCCCACCTACGAAGTCTCCTATTGACAGCACCAAAACTATAACATTCACAGATCAACTTTTTTTTGTAACCAGGAATACTTTAGATGTGCTGACAAAGGACAGCTAGTGAGATACAAATTAAAACCGTACGACTCCACAATTTAAATTTTTTATTTTAACAGTGCACATTAATGAACATAATAACATAAGAAATAGGGGCGGGGTAGGCCATTTGGCCCTTCGAGTCTGCATCGCCACTCAATAAGATCATGGCTGATCTTCTACCTCATCTCCACTTTCCTGCACTATCCCCATGTCCCTTGATTCTTGATTCCCTTAATATTCATAAATCTAGCGATCTTGGTCTTGAATATACTCAAAGACTGAGCCTCCACAGCCCTCTGGGTCAGAGGATTCCAAAGATTCACCACCCTCCGAGTGAAGAAATTTCTCCTCATCTCAGTTCTAAGGAGAAATGAGATCCTGAGAATACTTTTAAAATTCATCAAAAGGAAACTTAAAGACCATTTTTTCTGCAGCTCATTACTTGTGTGTGCCTGCATTTAAAAAGAATGTGCAGCCTACATTTTCTCTATTTATTTCAACTGAGTGATATATCAATTAAGCCATAGCTGCTTATTAACATCTAAAGTTGCTAAATATACTAAAAGTACCTCAGTTTATTTCATTCTCAAAATACGTTCATACCATTGCTGCAATAAGCACTCACCAAAATGTTATAAAATATTTCAGCTAATGACAACTTATGTTGAGATAGGAAAAGGTTTCCAAAATAGCTGATTAATAAATTAGGAAGGCAATGCAGTAAGTTTCCTACATTATGAATTAAATGCAGATCTTCCAAGACCCTAGTGAGGAATTTCATAGTGTATTTATGTAACAATGGCATTACCATCGTTGAATCCCCCACTAACATCATCCTGGGGCTCACCATTGACCAGAAACTTAATTGGACCGGCCACATAAATACTGTGGCAACAAGAGCAGGTCAGAGGCTAGGTATTCTGCGGCAAGTGTCTCACCTCCTGACTCCCCAAAACCATTTCACCACCTACAAGGCACAAGTTAGGAGTGTGATGGAATACTCTCCACTTGCCTGGATGAGTGCAGCTCCAACAACACTCAGAAGTATTCACTCCCTCCACCACTGGCACACTGTGGCTGCAGTGTGTACCATCTACAGGATGCACTGCAGCAACTCGCCAAGGCTTCTTCGGCAGCACCTCCCAAACCCGTGACCTCTACCACCTAGAAGGACAAGGGCAGCAGGCGCATGGGAACACCACCACCTTCAAGTTCCCCTCCAAGTCACACACCATTCTGACTTGGAAATATATCGCCGTTCCTTCATCGTCGCTGGGTCAAAATCCTGGAACTCCCTCCCTAACAGCACTGTGGGAGTATCTTCACTACACGGACTGCAGCGGTTCAAGAAGGCGGCTCACCACCACCTTCTTAAGGGCAATTAGGGATGGGCAATAAATGTTGGCCTTGCCAGCGACGCCCACAACCAGTGAATGATTTATTTTTGTGGTACTCGGAAATTACTTCAAAATGATCTTCTGAAAAACCTAATTGTACATTTCTATGGCTGCTAAAATGAAAAGATGAAAATCATAAATTATTTGTACATCCAATGTAATATTTTTTCATGGTTAGTTCAATAATCATTTATAACAATTTGAATTGTATTTGCGAACCTGCAACATACTGAATTCGAGAAGAAGAGCTTTGCAAAATCATACTAGGAAAGGAGTTTTAGAGGGTAACATGACTCCTGTCAATATAGGAACATAGGAACAGGAGTAGACCATTGAGCCCCTCGAGCCTGTTTCGCCATACAATGGCTGATCTGCGACCTAACTCTATATACCCGCCTTTGGCCCATATCCCTTAATACCTTTAGTTAACAAAATGCTATCAATCTCAGATTTAAAATTAACAATTGATCTAGCATCAATTGCCGTTTGCGGAAGAGAGTTCCAAACTTCTACCACCCTTTGTGTGTAGAAGTGTTTCTTAATTTCACTCCTGAAAGGTCTGGCTCTAATTTTTAGACTATGCCCCCTAGTCCTAGAATCCCGAAACAGCAGAAATAGTTTCTATCTACCCTATCAGTTCCTCATAATATCTTGAAAACTTCAATCAGATCACCCTTTAACCTTCTAAATTCTAGGGTATACAACCCTAATTTGTGTAATCTCTCCTCATAACTTAACCCTTGGAGTCCGGGTATCATTCTGGTAAACCTACGCTGCACGCCCTCCAATATCCTTCCTAATAATTTTAGTGGAAAAGTTGGTGTGAATTCAAAACAGGATCTCACAGCAACTTTTTTCCCTAAGTTATAAACAGAAAGAATTGTATTCCCAATATCAGTGGCATATAGTGCAGTCACACTCTGCCCTCTTTGGGTAAATAAAGGACTTACACAAGACCAGGAACTGCTACCTACTAAACCTGCACCAAACATTAGTGGATCCCTTTAATGTCACAATATAGTTATTTTTCTTTGCATGACTCGTGGTCCCTGAGCCATGGAAATAACAAACACATTTTCACATTGGTGATGTCAAAGAGAAACACTATTGTCACCAGATAGTTAGCTGTGGTGTAAAATAAAATATACAAGATCACAAAGAATTAATTTAAAAGGGCAGAGTGCTATAAACAGATAGTGAATGACAGTCAGTGTAATACATTTTTTCCCCACTCATGAGAACTAATTTATCTACCTCATTTCAAGAGATTAAAACCTATTACATGGTCTGCCATTCAGAATTCTCCATGGTACAATTAATTTTACTTTCTGACACTATTGGAAAAGTATTGGCTTTGGGTAGATGTACATTCCTCTGCCTCAGCATTCCATGGATTCTGTTTTTTCTATTTTGTGAGTGTGTTTGGTGATTTTATGCCCACAAGATCAATTTTCATAAATGTGAAAATCAAAAGTCATAATCTGCACATAACACTCAATCACAGGCCACAGCATATACAGAATTCATTCAGAGCAGTTGAACAGCTGATTGCTCTCCCAAGCAATTTTGTGAAATTGACTGGTGGCATTTCCTTTTAGAAGTGTGGTAAATCTGCCCAGAGAGGGTCTTGTTCTTAGGAGAAATCAGTGAAGAATTATCATCTAAAGATACTTTCGGTCAGATATAGGCACAAAACTTGGTGACAACCTATATTGGAATCAACATTAGTATTGTCATCAAGTCAAGAGAGCAGTGGGTTCTGTTCCTGTTTTACTGTAACAGAAAAATGGGGGAATTCTGACTTTTTACAGAACTCAGCAAACAGAACACGTTCATGATGATTGCACTAACCAGAGTCATTCAGGTAGTATATCCAGGGGACTGGTTAGGTTTCACATATCTAAATGATGCATACTTCAACAGTTATCAGGAAAATAATCTTGTGGCATTATGAAGTGCAACAATCATTTTCTCAGGAGTGTTGTGGGGGGTGGGGGGTTGATTATAGCTGAGTAATTCAACCCCGTTAATAATTATCAATACCACTTATTTACAGTGACTTAAATTAGTTCAAATTCTGTTTGTATTACATGGGATTCCAGGATTTTCATCAATGTTTTGGGGATCGCATTCTGCAATGTTTATTTTTCATTAAAACCACCAATCAGTGGTCTTGCTAATTATCTAGCATAGATTATACTTGTAATTGATAACCAATTACAGGAGAGCGTAGCTTACTAGAACCAAATGAAAAAATAAAATGAAGAAAAAATTATTAATGCATCCTGTCAGATGACCTACTGCTATTTAGGTTTAGTAAAAATAAAACCACAGCAAGAGTTTGGGACCAATTTATTCACATTTGTGTTGGAACTTAATTTATTTAAGAAACAATTTGAAGAAATTAAGATCATTTTCATTTCTATCATCATCAGCAGTGAGAGACAAAAGTGCAAACCAGAAGGGAATATATTAAACATAGAGCAGGAGGTTGGACTGAAAGGTTTTGTGGATACCGAAGAGAAAAAATACTTACCAGGCAAAGAGGAATTCTACAATGGCAAGTAAGAGTGACGATCTGTAGATTGGAAGATTTAGGGGTAACCAAGAGATTTTTAGTCTCAAACATATTGGAGTGAAATGATGCAGTCAGCTTCACAATTATGCTTTTGCAGCAAGTTCTGAACATTGAGAGCAGCTAAAACGATGAATCAAGGGTTGCTCACCTGGTGCACCCTAGCCTGCTGCTAAATGAAACGTTGATATGTCAAATAAAGCAAATGATATAGAAAATAGGCCATTCCATTATGAAAGAGATTATGGATTTGCTGGGAGCTACATTACAACAGTGACTACACTTCGAAACAAAAGTACTTAATTGTCTGTAAAGCACTTTGGGACATCCTGAGGTTGTGAAAGGAGCTATATAAATGCAAGTTATTTCTTTTTTTCTTTTAACCGTTTAACATCAGGTAAACAGAAAATGCTGGAAATACACACTAGGTCCATCAGCATCTGAAAAGAGTAAATATGGATTAATGTTTCATATTTTACCAGAACTGTAAAAGAAACTCCAGTGAGCTCCCTTCATAAAACTGATTAAAACAAAGAGGGGAGGGGGAAAAAAACAGCCAAAGGTTACAGATCAAATAGGGTAAAGTCTGGAACAAAGAAGTTTAAGAATATTTAAAAAAAAGTCAAGAATGAGAAAAGTTCATTCAGCTCATTGAGTTCATCTCTCCAGTGCTCCAAATCATCCGGCCTAACATCCAATTGCATTTTAAATTTCACTCCCTTCACCGGTAGATTAATCCATACATTTATCACTTGTGTAAAGAAAGGTTTTCTAGTATCTGTTTAAAACTTACTTTGCATTCATGTGAATGAATGTTCTCTTGCCCTACTTCTACTACCTTGAATAAAACTTGGATTTAATATTTTTATACTATTTAATATTTGATATACCTCAATGAGTCCTATCCCTTCTTT
The DNA here is from genome assembly GCF_052327205.1 of Somniosus microcephalus. NCBI lineage: Eukaryota > Metazoa > Chordata > Chondrichthyes > Squaliformes > Somniosidae > Somniosus > Somniosus microcephalus. The sequence continues at coordinate 165,224,164 of NC_140999.1, read as the reverse complement.
TTGCTTTTCTCTGCACGTATGCCATGGAGCACGGCAACCTAAGTTGTACACTTTGAGTGTGGTCTGAACATTGCAGTAGAAAGCTTTCATATTGATTAGAGCATGATTATGCCGCACTATTCTAACATTTATTTGTTTTTTTAAATGCTCAACATTGAAGCGTACGCTACTGTTGCTCCCAGGTTCCTTTCCAAGTCTCCTAATTATATTTACTTTGTTCTATACCGTAGTCTCTCATTGTTTTGCCCAATATACAATACTTAATAGTTGTCAATATTAATCTTCATTTGCTTATCGAATTGTATAACTGATCTACATCATTATGCAAATTGTTTGCTGTATCTTCTGTCCCTTGTGCAATCTCTACTTAGCATCGTTTACAAATGTAACAAGCTTTCAAATGCAATCTTCTACATCTGGTCATTTATGTAGATGGGAAACAAGGGTCCAAGCACTTTGTTGTACTCAATTCAACACCTCCTACTAGTCTCACAGTAAACCTCTCGAATACTTTGTTTTCCTTTTTTAATCCAACTTATCTAGTTCCACCTTCTATCCTAGATTCAGTTTTTTGTTTTATTACCAGTCTCTCATGCAGAATTTTACTTTCTGGGATTCCAAATTCATAGGAAGTTCCATAATGACATCTTCAAGGAAGTTAAGGATCGTTTCTAAGACATTCCCTTTCTAAACCTATGCTTTTTTAAATTTGAGCTACTGCTTTGTAGATTCTCCTACTTCTTAAAATGGTTTTTATTATGTTAGTTGGCAGGATTAGATCTGTATCCCTTTTTAAGTATTACCATGTTTCCTTACTTAGAAACCCGTGGAAATGCTCTAGTACCCAATGATTTTTTCATTATTGTATATATTTAACATTTTCCCTAATCTCCTTCAGAACTCTAGGATACATGCCATCTGACCCAGGAGTTTTGTTAGTCTTCAGCATCCTTAACCTATCAAGTACCTTTCCCATCTATTTCAAAATCCTCTAGGATATATGTTCTACAACAATAATTGGATGGCAAATCAATAGCTTCCGCCCCAGTGAATACTTTTTGGAAACAATCAAGCATTCTACCATTTTCTTCATCTTTAATTGCTCCATAACTTTATCCTTTAAATTTCTAACTACTTTTTTAATCGTTTCTTTGGTTATGATGCTGAAAAATATTGTATTACTGCACTCAACATCTATGTGTTCTGTGTTCATCTCGAATATCTTAATTGCACTTCTAATACCTTAAGTAGTTTGTAAGGTTTGCAGAAATTGTTCATCAGTCTTCAAACTTCTGTCTTCATCCATTTTGGGGACTGCTCATTTAGCTTATTCTCAACAGGCTGTGAACCATTGTTTTTGTAAAGCTGTAAAGAGCTTAGAAATGGTACACAATAAACAACGATAGTTGCAGTCAGGATATAAAAGGTATTAGCAAGATAAAAGATGAATAAAAGAGATCAATAACAGTCCTCATTCTCATTTCACTATACTTACTTTGGAGCTGTTTTGCTAAACTCTCATCTTTCTAATGCCTTTTCAGTCATCTGATTTACTTAGTATATGAACACTTGTACGGCTTTTCAACAACAAAAAACCCTATCCATATGCTACCAAATCAATTTGCTACTTCTTTGTACTGGGATATATCTGGCCCATAATATTTACATGCCCTTTTTTATTGTTGTCTAAACTTTTTTTCACTTCTGACGAAGGGTCTTTATCTGAATGTTAATCTGTTTACAGCCACTGACTGATTGGCTATGTATTTCCAGAATTTTCTGATTTTGCTCAGAAAACCAAGAGCAAATATAAACAGCGACTTGCATTTATATAGTGCCTTTAATGTAGAAGTAACTTCACATAGGTAGGATCAAAAAGAATAGATGTAAAGCCAAGGAGATATTAGAAGGGGCGACCAAAAGCTTAGTCAAAGAGGTGGGTTTAATTGGTTTTAAGGAAGGCCTTAAAGGACAAGAGGGAGGTAGAGTGTTAAGGGGATTTAGGGAGGGATTTCCAGAATGTAAGGCTTAGGTGGCTGAAGGCACGGCCACTAATGTTGGGATGAGAAGGGGGGTGGTGGGGGGGGGAATGCACAAGAGGCCAGTCATAGGAAGAGTTTGTGGGAGGGGGCGTTGGTGCAGGGCCAGAGGAGATTAAAGACATACGGAGAGGTGAAGCCATGTTAAATTAAAAATGTGCATCTTCTTGTTTAAATACTGAGGTTTTAGGGGACCAGGTGTCTGTCATCAGTGCATGTGAGCAGTAGGGTTTTGAATGAGCTGAAGTTTACAAAGGGTGAAGGATGGGAGGTCGGCCAAGAGAGCATTTTACGAGTTGAGTTTGGAGATAACAAGAGCATGGATGAAAGTTTCAGTGGCAGATGGGCTGAGGTAGGGGCAGAAGTGGGTGATGTCATGGATGTGGAAATGGGCGGTCTTACGGGCTAGCTCAGTTTGGCATCGAATAGGATGCCAAGGTTGCAAACAGTCTGGTTCAGCCTGAGATAATGACCAAAGAGGGGGATGGAGTCATTGGCGAGGGTACAGTGTTTGTGGCAGGGGCCTAAGGTGATAGCTTCAGTCTTCCCAATGCTTAGCTGGAGAAAAATGCCGCTCATCCACAATTGTCTGTTCTTTTTGCCTCTCCCAGGAGATGCGGGGGATAGGAAACATCTAGTCATGATGCTCCAGCCATCATGGTGTGGGTGGGCTTGATGGATGAGCTGGTCTTTTTAAGCCCGTCAATTTTGTATGTTGTCGGGCTGCACTGAGGCGGTGGAGGAGATTAAGTGGGGTGGTGGAAATGTAGAGCTGGGTGCCATCAATGTACATGTGGAACCTGACATGTGGAGGATGTCAACATAAATATGAAGAGGAGGAGGCGGCCAAGGATAGGTCTTTAAGGGACTCTAGAGGTAACAGTGCAAGGATTGGAAGAGAAACCATTGCTGAAGATGCTCTGGCTACAATCAGCTAGATAAGAGTAGAACCAACCAAGGGCAATCGCACTGAGCTGGAAACAGTGCAGAGGCATTGGAAGAGGATGGTGTGGTTGACCGTGTCAAAGGCTGCACAGAGGTCACGGAGAAAGAGAGGGATAATGCACCATGGCCACAGTGAAACCTGGTTGGAAGGTTTCACAGCGGTAGAGTGGACATGGCTTAAAGATAAAGGGAAGTTGGAGATAGGGCAGTAGTTTGCAACTACTGAAGGGTCAAGGGTGGGTTTTTTAAGGAGTGATTTGTTTTGAAGAGGGGACAAGTACGTGAGATGAAACAACCATTTACAATGGACTCATGGACAAGATGAGCTTGGCCAGGACATTTACAATGGACTCATGGACAAGATGAGCTTGGACAGGACACGGGCTAAGATTGAAAATAAACTAGAGAGAGATGAGAGTTCAAGACTTGAGATTTGGCTTGATACGAGTGGAAGAGGGGAAGTAGCAGAGGCAATTTAATGGATGGTCTCTATCTCAGTGACAAGGAGGTCTTTGCATGTGTTGTTAGATGGGAGGATGGAGTGGGCATGGGGGAGGGGTTTAAGGAAACTGCCAGGGGTTATTTTTGCTCTTCAGAATGATCCTGGAGGGGTGGGTGGTTTTGGCAGAGGAGACTGAGGCCCGATAGCAATTGATATGGTCCAGCCTAAATCAGTTGTGATCCAGGCACACTCAAGTCTGCATCCCTTGGACTTGAGGGACCAGAGATAAGGGCCATACAGGGAGAATGACTGAGATGGGAGTTGGTGAAAGTTTTACTGGGTACGATCATCAAAGGTGCGGGTAAGAGAGTGATTGATCAAATCAATGGCTGCAGACGTTTCATGGTGAATGGAGGGCCAAAGGCAAAGTAGTTGGAAGTTTGAAAGGATAGTTGTAAGCAACTTGGGAGAAAACTTTTTTCTGGGTCAGAGGCAGAAGGAAGTGGGGTTGGAATGATGTGTTGAAGAATACAAGGAAGTGGCCTTGTCAGTGATCAGAAGAGGCCACAGAAAATATTGATGTTGACAGGATGACCGGGAATATGGGTAAAAAGACTTGCATTTATATAGTACCTTTCATGACCTCAGGACGTCCTAAAGCGCTTTACATTCAATGAAGTACTTTTGAAGTGTAGTTACTGTTGTAATGTAAGAAACACAGTCAATTTGCTCATAAGCAAGGTCCAACAAACAGCAATGAGATAATGGCCAAATAATCTGTTCTAGTGATGCTAGTTGAGGGATAAATATTGGCCAGGACACTGGGGAGAACTCCCCTGCTCTTCTTCAGGTAGGAGAATTTTTATATGAAGGCAGAGTTTTAGGGAAGATAGGAAGAAAGTGAATTCAGGGGAAAGAAACCAAGGCGAACTGATACAGAGATTAAAATGACCAAGAATGAGGAGTCTGCTCAATGGAGAGGCTAAGGGAAGAAAGGAGGGAGGTTATCTCAGGGAGAAACTCAGGATGGGGCTTGTGGGAGGTAGAGGGAGGCATTTATATAGAACTTTGCAGCCAATAAATTACTTTTTGAAGTAAGGTCACTGTTGAAATGTAGGGAGACGCGGCAGCCAAATTGCCCACAAAGAGCAATGGGATAAATGAATGTTTATTGAGGAATAAATGTTGGTCAGGACACCAGGGTAACTCCTCTGCTCTTCCAATTAAGTGTCTTGGAATCTTTTACATCCACCTAACTAATGTGCATTAGAATGTTCAATAAGTATCACCAAAACAAAACAAGACCTGCTTATTCTATCAAATGAAAACAAGTGGGGGTTTGAATGGAAAGTATGTGGTAGCCTGACTCCTGGAGCTAATGGATTAGCTGTCGAATTTTATATGGAGCTCTGGGCCTGATTAAAGTTTTTGTTGAGAACAGAGAGTAGCACTTCCATTGACTTTTAAATAACATTTAATCATATCTCATGTTATATAAAAATCTATTCATATAACTATTAATAAAGGGCTGTCTAAATCCAGGAAAGATCCCAAAGTGGAAGCTTCTGGCCAATATCTGTCAGACTACATTTCAAAATACTCGCAAAAGTACTTCTCTAGAGGCTTAAGAAACTGGAGGGAATAATTGGAAAACAAGTTGGCATTGCCTAAAATTGATACTCCGCAGAAATGAGGAAACTTCTCCAAGTTATGAAAGAGGGAAGAGTTGGACATACTGAAAAGGATTGGCAGTGAAATTATCGTAGGAGAACTGAGTGGACAAAAGCTCTATCCAGTAAAGCGCTACTACTATGTTTTATTAAATAAATTGCCTATCAGCACCTTTGAGTTTGTGCAGAGGAATATGACAGCATGTTCTATTATCCATACATCTCTTTGCACTTGTAAAAGAACCCTTGGATCAAGCTGTTAAGACACAAATCCAGATTCCAGGGAGTACTACTGAGTAATGAACATGAAGACGAGTCTTCAAGAGCATTGTCATTGAAACAAAGAATTCATATTTTTGAGTAATGAACTGTTCAGCTTGTCACAAGATCGGATCTAGCAAGTATCCAAATACAAAGTCAACTCGTTGTGCATAACAAATTCACAACTGGAAATGGGATAGAAAGAAATAGGACATAGGGTGCATAGCAAACGATGCCAGCTGAAGGGGAAATGAGAAACATACTGTAAAAGTAAGCAGGATGGGATGGATGGGCAGAAATCTGGAATTCCTGTTATTCACACGTGAATTATAATTGTAGCCGCAGGAAAATAAAAACATGTTAAATTATGCATGTGCTTCTGTCAATCTATAAGCAGGCACAAAATTACTAAAGAACATTTACCTTCAGCACTCATCTGCTGTTCCATTTATGTTAAACGGCAGATATAAACCAACAGAAGGAATGGTGTCAATTGTGATGTTCACTTCCTCAAAATGAAGTAAACTCAACACAAAAGATGATCAGGTTAATAGCTTACTATCTGTTCACATGATTCATTTAATAGTGTGGAGAGATAGTAAGATTGGAAATTAGTAAGATAATAGCAACTGTGAAAATTTAATAGATAAACTGCCTTTATTTTTTCCACAGGTTACTGCATATTGTTCAGGGAACTACACCTTCGGAAAGTCCAAATTTTCACTCGACAGTTTGTTACTGTTTAGGAATTTACATTTACGTAGATCCTTGTATGTTCTCAGGTTGTTCCAAAGTGCTTTACAATCAATGGATTAAAAAAAAATGAAAGAAATGACAGGCTGAACACCAAATGAAAAACACCGATAAAAGTTTTAAAATGCAATTTAGTCTTGTGCACTGAAAAGCTATACAGGCGCAAAAAGATAAACTCATGGAAGATTAAGTTGTAACTGCTTCAGAAAGTTTATTTAAGGTCATTTACAGGGTGCATTGCAATTGTACATTAACAAACAGAAGGGATGTTTTAAAATGTTGATTAAGTACAGGCTGTTATAAGTTGCAGAGATAATTTAAATTTGTATATCATTTAAATAAGGACATTCCTTTCAGTTTGAAATTTGGGACACATAAAATTCTGTACTGTATGGTAGATTTTGTGTATTCTTCCAACATATGCAGTCAATTATACAGACTCTTGCTCTGGACACTGTCTTCATTTAGAATATGCATTTCATAAAAATCAGGCAACATGCAGGATTATGTTGACACTGGAAATCACTGGTTTAAATGAAAAACATCAGGGTTTTTTTTGTTGAAAGTGCAGTGCTTACTGAAGTTTTGGCCATTCATTTTTGCTTCAATATTCTAAGACTACTTTTTTCTAGCAGCTGACAATATAATAACTTTTGTTCTTATTCCAGGTTCGCTGGATATTTCTGGAAGAAACTACAGCTTTTTGTTGCAAACAAAATGAAGAAAATAATGTTTATTGCGATTTACACCAATTTGGTAACCTAAAAGTCAACATACACTGGAGATTTAGAAACCAGGTATCACCAGTATATAATTTATGACAGAATCCCATGGCGTGCAGGGTTAGACACAGGTTGTTGTAAGAGAATCAGAAAAAATCATTACTGTTAAAATGGGATTCCCATAATCGGGACTCTAAACTACGTTTTATGCTTCCAATAGGAGCTAGTGACTCAAATATTGCTAACCAACCCAAAACTGTATTAATTGTAGAACAAAATTTTATCAAACATGTTTTATCATTAGGATTAAATGAACAATTAAAATATTAGTGGATCAATAGTATAATTCAACACTAATGCCCCATAATTTTTTTTACAGGCACTGCTCACAGTGAAAATGGTAATATAAACATGACAGGTATATTAATCACCTTCCACTTTACTTGGAATTGCCTATGCTAACTTTGTAATTTAACACAAAACAGTAATTCTGATTAGAAATATTTATGCTAAGAATTTGGTCACTTAAATCTCTCCTTTACTCTTCACAAAGCTTTTTTCGCTCTCCCCCTCCCCCACTAAAGGATGGTCATTTAAACAGAAGGGGTTTCTCCTGAAAATATAATCATTTTAAACATTTTTTTTTGCTTTATAAATAATGCTTTCTCCATTGGAAGCTGACTTCATAAAAGATGTTTGGTTGAGAGACAAAAAAACTAACTCACATTTTAAGATCTCCTGCTGGAACACTGTAAACATACACTCCAAATACTCTAAAGCCAGCATGACAGAACATGTCCCTTGACCTAATTATCATTGATATAGGGGTTTGGAAAATAACAATTAAACCATTGAAATGTCCAATAAAATGTACTTTTTATAAAAAGAGTCTGTGATCAATGCCATAACAAGAATGTTAAACAAATATATAAATTCAGGAATTTTTATGAGCATATAATGGAAAGTGGCCACTTTCTACCTGAACTGATTTTATTATGCTGCAGACTGAGAATATAAGGTGCCATGGAACAATGTGCGTAAAGACGCCCACACTTTCAAGTTGAAACTGTAAAGCAAATGCCTTAATTATGAGGATACTGTTTAACTTGAAGTGGACTTACAGCCATGCTAGAACGGGTGAGCTCTCCTGAGGAATGAGAAATATCAAATTTAAGTAGGCCAAAAAATGAGGTTATAACAGTCCAATCTGAGGTCATGTGACGTTTTCTTTTAATATCATCTTATATATTCTTCAATGTAACACAATTTTTAGGGAGAAGCAATAAAAAATATTCTCTCCACGATACAACAGAAGTCCAGTCACATGTAAGAATTTTAACATTTCCCTCTGGCTTTAATTTTTTTTTTTTTTTAAATTGGGGTCATTTGCTTCTCAGCACCCAATTAAATTCTCAATCATCCCCTTTCATATTCCAAATGTTTTATTTGATTTTTGATGCTACAATGTAATTTGACCTGTAATGTAAAGATCAGTCAGGCATTGTGCTTTTAAACAAGCCAAACATTGCAATAAAAGCTCAAACTGCAAAAACTCATATCTTCTTAAGATGCCTACCTAAAATGCACACCTTTAAACATACACTCAAACCCGAACTGACCCCAACTGTTGTGCATATTTGGGGGAAATTTTGCAAAGCTCCATTTCTACCGCAAAGCCTTGCTTAAAGAATCACAGATCAGAGAATCGGGCATGGAAATCAGTATGCTCGATTTTCTGATCAGTGATTCTGTCAAACAAGACTCCCTGTTGACAGGCTCAACTCAAAATTTACTGTGTATATTTCCCTTCTCAAGGATTCCTGTATTGAGTGATACATATAATTTGCTGTACACCAGTAACTAAATGGACTTTGTTGCTACAAGAAAAATGTGGCACCATGCGACAGTGTAACATTTCATCAAGCCCAGACGTGACCAGAAGTACCGAGACACTTTGGCAAGGTCAGATTGAGAGTCAGGACACGGACGTGGTAATCTGAAAACGGACCTTTAAAATATTAGTATTACAGGAAGTTTTGTTTGTTGGTGTACAAGTGTTATTTATAATCAGAATCAACAACTTAAAATTTATTTCTGATTTTATACTGGCAGAATGTTCAAGGAATTTAAGAGCACATTTATTCCTGGATGACATCTCTGCTGAAGTTACTTGCCACATTTACACAGCCTGGTTAAAATGTTTGTGATTTGTAGTTTTTAAAAATGTTTTAGAGAAGCTACATTTTGAGTCTTTATGTGAGGCTGATGTATATTAATACAAATTAGGTTGATGTTTGATGACCCATAACTATCCCCTAAGTAGGCAACAATTGCTAACTAGATCTTATAATGTCAGACCACTGGCCAGCTTCATTGTTTCTTACTGCATATTATATTAGGGTCTGGAAAAAAATTAACATTTAACATTAAAGTTAAACAGTAATAAAAAATGTAAGAAAAATACCAATTATACAGTAACAAATGTTCAAATCTATTCTATCTACATTCAGCTTTCCAACAAGAAAATCTAATAAATTAAAGACAGTAAAGTTATGTATCATTTTTAAGAAATCTTTAAATACAATAAATTTCCTCATAAAATGTGAGGTATTTGTTTGATATATAGGATAATGTGTTTCCATAGCAGCAAGCAGTGGCATTATCCACTTGGGTTATGTTATGAAACAGACAATTTTGTCAAATTAAGAGTTGTGGGTGCAGAGGAAGTGCAGTTTTTGTCTAGGAATGGAGTGGCTTACACTGTTGGAAACAAAACACAAATGTAAATTTAATCTCAATCCAAACTATATTTCTGATCTGTGAGAGGTCAGACTGAAATGAGACCAGGAGATGAAGTTTACTCGTCTCCATTTTTTCTCCCTGCTGACAAGTTATTATATCTTCTTGAGAATAGGTTTACTTGGGAACAAGGCCACGAGACTGTGGGTAGAGCGGGGTTCCAGACCCAGCTGAAGAGGACGGGCCCATTTTTTTCCCAGTTTTGGGCCTGCTGAAGACAACAGAAATATAATTTCAGTTACACTTAGTAAAACAAATTCTTCTCCAATAATGTGCAATCCCCCCAGTAATTTGAGAAGCATGAAACAATAAACACAGGATCAGTCTAAAATATACAGAAACATGTGTCCATGAACAAGTACCAATAGTGAACAATCTCAATTTCATACAAATTTTAAAGTTTGTTATTTAAAGTATTAACAGCTTCTATTTCACAATAATAAATATAACCATTAGTGCACCGGACTAGTTTACTCATGTGCATTGTTCCTCTAAGGACCTCCAGCATTCTTACTTTGTTGGCGGCCCAAACAAATAAAATTGGTTAGAGATTGACCTGGTTGCATCTTTTGCACAAGTAAATGAACCAATCCGTTTAAAAAAAAAATGGCCTTTGGATATAGTTTAAGTTGATCAGACCGCTTTTTTAAAGACATTCTCCCACATCCAAAATGAACAATGAGTGCTTGATCGAAGACAATGACATTTAGAAGTTTTGATAATGAAGTATAGGAGAAAAGGAATAAAGTTAAAGTTAAAAAAAAACAGAATGAGGACCCGGAAAGGCTGAGCAGAACTGAAGTGTTTACATTTTTGGTTAATAATTAACACTAATCAATCGCCCGTGACATTACATATGGTGAGTCAAGACAAAGTATAGTCTTCAAATGAAGCAGTTAGAATCTGATGGATATTTGGACCAGATGTAATTTCAAAGTCATACAGTCTGCTCTGCCCTTATTTTTATATTTCTGTTATAAAGTTCTATGTCCACATTTATAATAGAATTGAGACAGAAACTTTTCACACAATAATGGTGGTGCTGCAGCATCTTCACTGTGGGGGGGGGGGGGGAAAAGAGGGGTGAGGAAGTTGTAATTAGTGTGTGTAAGTTTACACAGTGAGTTTCTATTATAAATGTGGACACAAGAATTGACAATGGAAAAAGTCAACAGGAAGTGCATGCAGATGCAAGGTTTTCAGATATAGATTATTTAAGTGCAGTTTAAGTTTATTATAGGAATATAGCTACTCAATAAACAGTTTTATTACTCAGTTTGCAAATTAAATATGAAACTTTTCAAAAGGACAGCTATAAATGAAGCCTGTCTAATTATCTGCCAATTATGTACATTGTTTATTTAATACTAGCTGGGGGAGCCCAGCGGTGCCGAGGCTTTCTCGAGGGCATGTTGTTGTTGGAAGAGAGAGAGGGAGCGACTGGGGGGAAGAGAGAGGGAAGGAGAGGGAGAGAGAGGGAATGAGAGAGAGGGAAGGAGAGAGAGAGAGGGAAGGAGAGAGAGAGAGGGAAGGAGAGAGAGAGAGAGAGAGAGAGAGAGAGAGGGGGGGAAGGAGAGAGAGAGAGAGATGGAAGGAAAGAGAGAGATGGAAGGAGAGAGAGAGGGAAGGAGAAAGAGAGGGAAGGAGAGAGAGAGAGACAGAGAGAGAGAGGGAAGGAGAGAGAGAGAGAGAGAGGGAAGGAGAGAGAGATTGGGAGTGTGAGAGAGAGAGAGATTGGGAGTGTGAGAGAGAGAGAGATTGGGAGTGTGAGAGAGAGAGATTGGGAGTGTGAGAGAGAGAGATTGGGAGTGTGAGGGAGAGAGACTGGGAGTGAGAGAGAGAGAGACTGGGAGTGAGAGAGAGAGAGAGAGAGAGATTGGGAATGTGAGAGAGAGAGAGAGATTGGGAGTGTCAGAGAGAGAGATTGGGAGTGTGTGAGAGAGAGATTGGGAGTGTGAGAGAGAGAGAGATTGGGAGTGAGAGAGAGAGAGATTGGGAGTGTGAGAGAGAGATTGGGAGTGTGAGAGAGAGAGACTGGGGAGAGAGAGAGAAAATGGGGAGATAGAGAGAGAGAGAGATTGGGAGTGAGAGAGAGAATGGGGAGAGAGAGAGAGATTGGGAGTGTGAGAGAGAGAGACTGGGGAGAGAGAGAGAGAATGGGGAGATAGAGAGAGATTGGGAGTGAGAGGGAGAGATTGGGAGTGTGAGAGAGAGAGATTGGGAGTGTGAGAGAGAGAGACTGGGAGTGTGAGGAGAGAGAGAGATTGGGAGTGTGAGAGAGACTGGGGAGAGAGAGAATGGGGAGATAGAGAGAGAGAGCGACTGAGGGGGAGAGAGAGAGCGACTGATGGGTGAGAGAGAGAGAGATGTGGAGAGAGAGAGAGGGAGAGACTGGGGAGATAGAGAGAGAGACTGAGGGGGGAGAGAGAGAGACACTGAGGGGGGAGAGACAGAGCGACTGGGGGGGAAGAGAGAGAGCGACTGGGGGGGAAGAGAGAGAGCGACGGGGGGGAAGAGAGAGAGCGACGGGGGGGAAGAGAGAGAGCGACGGGGGGGAAGAGAGAGAGCGACGGGGGGGAAGAGAGAGAGCGACGGGGGGGAAGAGAGAGAGCGACGGGGGGAAGAGAGAGAGCGACGGGGGGGGAAGAGAGAGAGCGACGGGGGGGGAAGAGAGAGAGCGACGGGGGGGAAGAGAGAGAGCGACGGGGGGGAAGAGAGAGAGCGACGGGGGGGAAGAGAGCGCGCGACGGGGGGAAGAGAGAGCGCGCGACGGGGGGAAGAGAGAGCGCGCGACGGGGGGAAGAGAGAGCGCGCGACGGGGGGAAGAGAGAGCGCGCGACGGGGGGAAGAGAGAGCGCGCGACGGGGGAAGAGAGCGCGCGCGACGGGGGAAGAGAGCGCGCGCGACGGGGGGAAGAGAGCGCGCGCGACGGGGGGAAGAGAGCGCGCGCGACGGGGGGAAGAGAGCGCGCGCGACGGGGGGAAGAGAGCGCGCGCGACGGGGGGAAGAGAGCGCGCGCGACGGGGGGAAGAGAGCGCGCGCGACGGGGGGAAGAGAGAGCGCGCGACGGGGGGGAAGAGAGAGCGCGCGACGGGGGGGAAGAGAGAGCGCGCGACGGGGGGGAAGAGAGAGCGCGCGACGGGGGGAAGAGAGAGCGCGCGACGGGGGGAAGAGAGAGCGCGCGACGGGGGGAAGAGAGAGCGCGCGACGGGGGGAAGAGAGAGCGCGCGACGGGGGGAAGAGAGAGCGCGCGACGGGGGGAAGAGAGAGCGCGCGACGGGGGGAAGAGAGAGCGCGCGACGGGGGGAAGAGAGAGCGCGCGACGGGGGAAGAGAGAGCGCGCGACGGGGGGAAGAGAGAGCGCGCGACGGGGGAAGAGAGAGCGCGCGACGGGGGGGAAGAGAGAGCGCGCGACGGGGGGAAGAGAGAGCGCGCGACGGGGGGAAGAGAGAGCGCGCGACGGGGGGAAGAGAGAGCGCGCGACGGGGGGAAGAGAGAGCGCGCGACGGGGGGAAGAGAGAGCGCGCGACGGGGGGGAAGAGAGAGCGCGCGACGGGGGGAAGAGAGAGCGCGCGACGGGGGGGAAGAGAGAGCGCGCGACGGGGGGGAAGAGAGAGCGCGCGACGGGGGGGGAAGAGAGAGCGCGCGACGGGGGGGAAGAGAGAGCGCGCGACGGGGGGGGAAGAGAGAGCGCGCGACGGGGGGAAGAGAGAGCGCGCGACGGGGGGGAAGAGAGAGCGCGCGACGGGGGGAAGAGAGAGCGCGCGACGGGGGGGAAGAGAGAGCGCGCGACGGGGGGGAAGAGAGAGCGCGCGACGGGGGGGAAGAGAGAGCGCGCGACGGGGGGGGAAGGGAGAGCGCGCGACGGGGGGGAAGGGGAGAGCGCGCGACGGGGGGGGAGGGAGAGCGCGCGACGGGGGGGAGGGAGAGCGCGCGACGGGGGGAAGGGAGAGCGCGCGACGGGGGGGAAGGGAGAGCGCGCGACGGGGGGGAAGGGAGAGAGCGCGCGACGGGGGGGAAGGGAGAGCGCGCGACGGGGGGGAAGGGAGAGCGCGCGACGGGGGGGGGAAGGGAGAGCGCGCGACGGGGGGGAAGGGAGAGCGCGCGACGGGGGGGAAGGGAGAGCGCGCGACGGGGGGGAAGGGAGAGCGCGCGACGGGGGGGAAGGGAGAGCGCGCGACGGGGGGAAGGGAGAGCGCGCGACGGGGGGGAAGGGAGAGCGCGCGACGGGGGGGAAGGGAGAGCGCGCGACGGGGGGGAAGGGAGAGCGCGCGACGGGGGGGAAGGGAGAGCGCGCGACGGGGGGGAAGGGAGAGCGCGCGACGGGGGGGAAGGGAGAGCGCGCGACGGGGGGGAAGGGAGAGCGCGCGACGGGGGGGAAGGGAGAGCGCGCGACGGGGGGGAAGGGAGAGCGCGCGACGGGGGGGAAGGGAGAGCGCGCGACGGGGGGGAAGGGAGAGCGCGCGACGGGGGGGAAGGGAGAGCGCGCGACGGGGGGGAAGGAGAGCGCGCGACGGGGGGAAGAGAGAGCGCGCGACGGGGGGAAGAGAGAGCGCGCGACGGGGGGAAGAGAGAGCGCGCGACGGGGGGAAGAGAGAGCGCGCGACGGGGGGAAGAGAGAGCGCGCGACGGGGGAAGAGAGAGCGCGCGACGGGGGGAAGAGAGAGCGCGCGACGGGGGGAAGAGAGAGCGCGCGACGGGGGGAAGAGAGAGCGCGCGACGGGGGGAAGAGAGCGCGCGACGGGGGGAAGAGAGAAGCGCGCGACGGGGGGAAGAGAGAGCGCGCGACGGGGGGAAGAGAGAGCGCGCGACGGGGGGAAGAGAGAGCGCGCGACGGGGGGGGGAAGAGAGAGCGCGCGACGGGGGGAAGAGAGAGCGCGACGGGGGGGAAGAGAGAGCGCGCGACGGGGGGGAAGAGAGAGCGCGCGACGGAGGGAAGAGAGAGCGCGCGACGGGGGAAGAGAGAGCGCGCGACGGGGGGAAGAGAGAGCGCGCGACGGGGGGAAGAGAGAGCGCGCGACGGGGGGGAAGAGAGAGCGCGCGACGGGGGGGAAGAGAGAGCGCGCGACGGGGGGGAAGAGAGAGCGCGCGACGGGGGGGAAGAGAGAGCGCGCGACGGGGGGGAAGAGAGAGCGCGCGACGGGGGGGAAGGGAGAGCGCGCGACGGGGGGGAAGGGAGAGCGCGCGACGGGGGGGAAGGGGAGAGCGCGCGACGGGGGGGAAGGGAGAGCGCGCGACGGGGGGGAAGGGAGAGCGCGCGACGGGGGGGAAGGGAGAGCGCGCGACGGGGGGAAGGGAGAGCGCGACGGGGGGAAGGGAGAGCGCGCGACGGGGGGGAAGGGAGAGCGCGCGACGGGGGGGAAGGAGGGAGAGCGCGACGGGGGGAAGAGGGAGAGCGCGCGACGGGGGGAAGAGGGAGAGCGCGCGACGGGGGGAAGAGGGAGAGCGCGACGGGGGAAGAGGGAGAGCGCGACGGGGGGAAGAGGGAGAGCGCGACGGGGGGAAGAGGGAGAGCGCGACGGGGGAAGAGGGAGAGCGCGACGGGGGGAAGAGGGAGAGCGCGACGGGGGGAAGAGGGAGAGCGCGACGGGGGGAAGAGGGAGAGCGCGACGGGGGGAAGAGGGAGAGCGCGACGGGGGGAAGAGGGAGAGCGCGACGGGGGGAAGAGGGAGAGCGCGACGGGGGGGAAGAGGGAGAGCGCGACGGGGGGAAGAGGGAGAGCGCGACGGGGGGGAAGAGGGAGAGCGCGACGGGGGGAAGAGGAGAGCGCGACGGGGGGAAGAGGGAGAGCGCGACGGGGGGAAGAGGGAGAGCGCGACGGGGGGAAGAGGGAGAGCGCGACGGGGGGAAGAGGGAGAGCGCGACGGGGGGGAAGAGGAGAGCGCGACGGGGGGAAGAGGGAGAGCGCGACGGGGGGAAGAGGGAGAGCGCGACGGGGGGAAGAGGGAGAGCGCGACGGGGGGAAGAGGGGAGAGCGCGACGGGGGGAAGAGGGAGAGCGCGACGGGGGGAAGAGGGAGAGCGCGACGGGGGGAAGAGGGAGAGCGCGACGGGGGGAAGAGGGAGAGCGCGACGGGGGGAAGAGGGAGAGCGCGACGGGGGGAAGAGGGAGAGCGCGACGGGGGGAAGAGGGAGAGCGCGACGGGGGGAAGAGGGAGAGCGCGACGGGGGGAAGAGGGAGAGCGCGACGGGGGGAAGAGGGAGAGCGCGACGGGGGGGGAAGAGGGAGAGCGCGACGGGGGGAAGAGGGAGAGCGCGACGGGGGGAAGAGGGAGAGCGCGACGGGGGGAAGAGGGAGAGCGCGACGGGGGGAAGAGGGAGAGCGCGACGGGGGGAAGAGGGAGAGCGCGACGGGGGGAAGAGGGAGAGCGCGACGGGGGGAAGAGGGAGAGCGCGACGGGGGGAAGAGGGAGAGCGCGACGGGGGGAAGAGGGAGAGCGCGACGGGGGGAAGAGGGAGAGCGCGACGGGGGGAAGAGGGAGAGCGCGACGGGGGAAGAGGGAGAGCGCGACGGGGGGGAAGAGGGAGAGCGCGACGGGGGGAAGAGGGAGAGCGCGACGGGGGGAAGAGGGAGAGCGCGACGGGGGGAAGAGGGAGAGCGCGACGGGGGGGAAGAGGGATGAGCGCGACGGGGGGGAAGAGGGAGAGCGCGACGGGGGGAAGAGGGAGAGCGCGACGGGGGGAAGAGGGAGAGCGCGACGGGGGGAAGAGGGAGAGCGCGACGGGGGGAAGAGGGAGAGCGCGACGGGGGGAAGAGGAGAGCGCGACGGGGGAAGAGGGAGAGCGCGACGGGGGGGAAGAGGGAGAGCGCGACGGGGGGAAGAGGGAGAGCGCGACGGGGGGAAGAGGGAGAGCGCGACGGGGGGGAAGAGGGAGAGCGCGACGGGGGGAAGAGGGAGAGCGCGACGGGGGGAAGAGGGAGAGCGCGACGGGGGGAAGAGGAGAGCGCGACGGGGGGAAGAGGGAGAGCGCGACGGGGGGAAGAGGGAGAGCGCGACGGGGGGAAGAGGGATGAGCGCGACGGGGGGAAGAGGGAGAGCGCGACGGGGGGAAGAGGAGAGCGCGACGGGGGGAAGAGGGAGAGCGCGACGGGGGGAAGAGGGAGAGCGCGACGGGGGGAAGAGGGAGAGCGCGACGGGGGGAAGAGGGAGAGCGCGACGGGGGGAAGAGGGAGAGCGCGACGGGGGGAAGAGGGAGAGCGCGACGGGGGGAAAGAGGAGAGCGCGACGGGGGGAAGAGGGAGAGCGCGACGGGGGAAGAGGGAGAGCGCGCGGGGGGAAGAGGGAGATGCCGACGAAGAGGGGAGAGCGCGACGGTGGGAGAAGAGGGAGAGCGCGACGGGGGGGAAGTAGGGAGAGCGCGACGGGGGGAAGAGGGAGAGCGCGACGGGGGGAAGAGGGGAGCGCGACGGGGGGACAG
>NC_140999.1:165169189-165206615 GCF_052327205.1 Somniosus microcephalus | reverse complement strand
CCCACCCTCCCTCGCTCCCCATCCTCTCGCTCCCCCCACCCCTCTCTCCCCTCCCCCCCACCCTCCTCTCCCCTCCCCCCCACCCCTCCCTCGCTCCCCCACCCTCTCGCTCCCCCCCACCCTCTCTCCCCTCCCCCCACCCTCCCTCGCTCCCCCACCCTCTCTCCCCTCCCCCCGACCCTCTCTCCCCTCCCCCCACCCTCTCTCCGCTCCCCCCACCCTCTCTCTTCTCCCCCCACCCTCTCTCCGCTCCCCTCCCCCTCTCTCTCTTCTCCCCCCACCCCCTCTCTCTTTCTCCCCCACCCTCTCTCTCTCTCCCCCCCACGATTTCCCGAGGCTCTCTCCACCCCCCCCCACCGCGATTTCCCGAGGCTCTCCCCCCCGCGATTTCCCGAGGCTCTCTCCACCCCGCCCCCCCGCGATTTCCCGAGGCTCTCCCCCCCGCGATTTCCCGAGGCTCTCTCCCCCCCCGCCCCCGCGATTTCCCGAGGCTCTCCCCCCCGCGATTTCCCGAGACTCTCCCCCCGCAATTTCCCGAGGCTCTCCCCCCCGCGATTTCCCGAGGCTCTCTCCCCCCCGCCCCCCCGCGATTTCCCGAGGCTCTCCCCCCCCCGCGATTTTCCCGAGGCGCTCTCCCCCCGCCCCCCCGCAATTTCCCGAGGCTCTCCCCCCCGCGATTTCCCGAGGCTCTCTCCCCCCCGCCCCCCGCGATTTCCCGAGGCTCTCCCCCCGCGATTTCCCGAGGCTCTCCCCCCCCCGCGATTTCCCGAGGCGCTCTCCCCCCCCGCCCTCCGCGATTTCCCGAGGCTCTCCCCCCCGCGATTTCCCGAGGCTCTCCCCCCCGCGATTTCCCGAGGCTCTCCCCCCCGCGATTTCCCGAGGCTCTCCCCCCCGCGATTTCCCGAGGCTCTCCCCCCCGCCCCCCCGCGATTTCCCGAGGCTCTCCCCCCCGCGATTTTCCCGAGGCTCTCCCCCCCCCCCCCCCCCGAGATTTCCCGAGGCTCTCCCCCCCCCCCCGAGATTTCCCGAGGCTCTCCCCCCCCGCGATTTCCCGAGGCTCTCCCCCCCGCGATTTCCCGAGGCTCTCTCCCCCCCCCCGCCCCCCGCGATTTCCCGAGGCTCTCCCCCCCGCCCCCCGCGATTTCCCGAGGCTCTCCCCCCCGCCCCCCGCGATTTCCCGAGGCTCTCCCCCCCCGCGATTTCCCGAGGCTCTCCCCCCCGCGATTTCCCGAGGCTCTCCCCCCCCCGCGATTTCCCGAGGCTCTCCCCCCCGCGATTTCCCGAGGCTCTCCCCCCCGCCCCCCGCGATTTCCCGAGGCTCTCCCCCCCGCGATTTCCCGAGGCTCTCCCCCCCCCCCCCCGAGATTTCCCGAGGCTCTCCCCCCCCCCCCGAGATTTCCCGAGGCTCTCCCCCCCCGCGATTTCCCGAGGCTCTCCCCCCCGCGATTTCCCGAGGCTCTCTCCCCCCCCCGCCCCCCGCGATTTCCCGAGGCTCTCCCCCCCGCCCCCCGCGATTTCCCGAGGCTCTCCCCCCCGCCCCCCGCGATTTCCCGAGGCTCTCCCCCCCGCGATTTCCCGAGGCTCTCCCCCCCCGCGATTTCCCGAGGCTCTCCCCCCCCGCGATTTCCCGAGGCTCTCCCCCCCCGCGATTTCCCGAGGCTCCTCCCCCCCTGCCCCCCGCGATTTCCCGAGGCTCTCCCCCCCGCGATTTCCCGAGGCTCCCTCCCCACCCCCCCGAGATTTCCCGAGGCTCTCCCCCCCCCCGAGATTTCCCGAGGCTCTCCCCCCCCGCGATTTCCCGAGGCTCTCCCCCCCGCGATTTCCCGAGGCTCTCTCCCCCCCCCGCCCCCCGCGATTTCCCGAGGCTCTCCCCCCCCGCCCCCCGCGATTTCCCGAGGCTCTCCCCCCCGCCCCCCGCGATTTCCCGAGGCTCTCCCCCCCGCGATTTCCCGAGGCTCTCCCCCCCCGCGATTTCCCGAGGCTCTC
Organism: Somniosus microcephalus; assembly: GCF_052327205.1. Lineage (NCBI taxonomy): Eukaryota > Metazoa > Chordata > Chondrichthyes > Squaliformes > Somniosidae > Somniosus > Somniosus microcephalus. The sequence continues at coordinate 165,204,629 of NC_140999.1, read as the reverse complement.
CCCCCCCGCGATTTCCCGAGGCTCTCCCCCCCCCGCGATTTCCCGAGGCTCTCCCCCCTGCCCCCCGCGATTTCCCGAGGCTCTCCCCCCTGCCCCCCGCGATTTCCCGAGGCCCTCCCCACCCCCCCGCGATTTCCCGAGGCTCTCCCCCCCGCGATTTCCCGAGGCTCTCCCCCCCCGCGATTTCCCGAGGCTCTCCCCCCCGCGATTTCCCGAGGCTCTCTCCCCCCCCCCGCGATTTCCCGAGGCTCTCTCCACCCCCCCCGCCCCCCGCGATTTCCCGAGGCTCTCTCCCCCCCGCGATTTCCCGAGGCTCTCCCCCCCCCCCGCGATTTCCCGAGGCTCTCCCCCCCCCCCGCGATTTCCCGAGGCTCTCCCCCCCGCGGTTTCCCGAGGCTCTCTCCCCCCCGCCCCCCGCGATTTCCCGAGGCTCTCTCCCCCCGCGATTTCCCAAGGCTCTCCCCCCCCCGCGATTTCCCGAGGCTCTCCCCCCCCGCGATTTCCCGAGGCTCTCTCACCCGCGATTTCCCGAGGCTCTCCCCCCCCCCGCGATCTCACGAGGCTGTGTGCTGGCGTCACGGGGGCCGTGCGCATGCGTGCCGGCGTCAAGGCGGCTGCGCAACGGCCGTGCGCATGCGTGGTTGCCGTTTAAAAAAAAGCCAGAGCGGGCTCTCGCGGGCGGGCGGCGCATGCGCGGTCAGTGCCAGCGGCGCGAGGTGGCCCGCGGGGAGTAGGCAGGGAAACCCCGCGGGCTGGCGGCCGTTAGAGCGGGGAGTAGGCAGGGAAACCCCGCGGGCTGGCGGCCGTTAGAGCGGCTCACTTCGGGCCCCGACACCGTCAAACCTGAGAGGGGGAAGTAGAGAGGGAAGAGGAGAAGGAGAGAGAGGGAAGAGGAGAAGGAGAGAGAGGGAAGAGGAGAAGGAGAGAGAGAGAGGGAAGAGAGAGAGATAGAGAAATTTTTGGAGCTTCAGGCCTGCCTGCAGCGGGCCTGGAGACCAGCACCGAGTCCCCCCTGCGCGAGGGTGAGGAGGAGGGAGGGGGGGTTGCTAAACACAATATAAAACTGAAATAAATTGTTAATTAATTCCCTAACACATAATTCAAATATTTACCTTAGTTCCCTAACACACAGAAAGTGTGGGGGAAAAAATTGTGGAAAATCAAGATGGCGGCCACTCACCTCGGTTCAGAAGGATAAGGCCCGCCCACACACGCACCGATTGGTCGACCGGTCAGGTCACCGAAGCGTAGGATTGGTCAATCGTCGAGTCACTCGACACTCAACTGTAGGAAGACCTCGACGTCACACGGTCGCTAATGAGATGCTAATGAGCGGAATGCTGAACGTTTTTGGGATACCGCGGGCGGGATTTTTGTCCGGCCGAAACGTAAATAGGCCGATGACCGGTCCGGAATCGCAAGCTTTCTTTTGAGGCGACGCGCGCGTCGGTACGCTCTGTAACTTCCAAACGCATCGAGACCAGGCGGACAGACAGACAGACAGAAGAGCCGCTTTATATATATAGATGTTGAAATTTCAAGCTCACTGCCTTGTTCAAATTTGAATCCATATGATCTGATTCAGTTAAGAGACATTTTATCATAATGAGAAATATAAATAATTATGTTTTAAAAAAGAAAATGTACTGTGAATTAGACTTTTTCTGCAGTTACCTAGATTTAAATTTTCTAGCACAGTCACTTCTTAGAGGATCAAATGTAGAGGCGTCTACTTGAAGCTCATCCTCATCCTGCAGAGCAGCTTCCAGTGCAGCCTGTACCTTTGGAGCAATTGCTGGTCCCTCATAATCCCGAGTAGTTCGGCTGGGCATGTCCAGTTCTAATAGTAAGATGTTTTCAGCCTGCACGTGAATAATATAAAACGGAATCAATAAACCAACCACACACCCCATGATTACAGCCTCAGAATAAACTAATGAGCACTACTGTGTATACATAAGTATCATGCCCGCAGGGTACCGAAGTGTGCAAATCAGCTTTGCACATTTTAATATACTCAAGTCAGTACTAACTGAGCAATATTTTAGTAGCACAGTTCATAAAACAAGGGAGAATTACAATTTATAGTCTCATTTACTCACCCGGTATCTAGGGTCTGATCTTGATATCAAAGCTACTTTTGCATAGCTACTAAGCGGTCTCTTGTAACCAATTGCTGATACAGGTCGCTTCATCATCTGCTGATTGCTAGAAGGCATAAAGTGAAAAATATTCAAATACTTAGAGGTTATATAGACTTTACCATTTTCATTTAATCTTTATTTATTACACCTAGTGGATTTCCTGTGGCATTTCTCACGGCGAGTCCAGATTTGCTGTTTTATAACAATATAAGGAGTGTTTCTGCCATGTAGTGCCGAACATCAAGGCCACCAATTTAGTGACTGAATAAGTTAAATTCCATCTTTATTAAATGACACTCGGATTTCTACTGAGGCTGTCCGTTATTCTGTGAAAACTGCAAACAAGTGGCCTTATTTCTTTTTTACTCACCATTTTGAAAGCTGAAAATCTTGCTAAATAATATGCAAGATGCATCAGTTGTAGTTTAGAGTATAATTTTAACAGCAATTAAAGCTACAACAGGTGTGTAAGTAGTACAGTTCATCATGTTTGTTTCTCTTTCTCTCAAACAATTCAATTAATAAATTTAATCATGTGTTACTGTGAAATATGTAATTTGTTAATTTTGTTTTGTTTGAAACCCTATTTGGACCTCAGAAATTTCTGTTACTGAGAAGAAAAAGGCAGATAAAACTGATTTGAAAAAGCATTTTGAGTAATTCGATTGGCTCATCAACAAACCGTGACAGTGAAAGGTGTCATAGGAAGATTAAATGAGAAATGTGGATATAGGAATCACAGTGGGATAAGCTGATACAACAGTCTGACCAATAAGGGCGACAACAGGAAGCAAGGTTTGTCCAGACAAAATGTGCTCATAAAGTAAAAATATTATGTAATATAGAACATATAGATGTGCATAAAATTTTGATTCCAACAATGCTGAATGAACCCGAGTGTCATTGTTGTGTTTCTTTAATCTATGTCTATATCTAAACAGTTCTGTTACTGTCCATCTATAGCTATGTCCAAAAACAGCTGTCTGAGGATGCTAAGTACCTCTATGGATGCTAGGTACAAGCACGAATGTCCAGCTGCTGTAGGTACCCCTCCATTTGGGCATTCTTCAAGCAGTGACCCAGGAAAATGAGATGAGAGGTGGCGCCACTCCAGTCTCATAATCCATACCATTTGCATGCTTTTACCTCCCCTCCCTTGGGAAACCTCCGGAAATGCATGCATACCTTAAAGGAGTCAGAAACCCCAGCGCCAAAGATCCTTGCTCCTTTTTCCTCAGCTTTGCATCTGGGAAATAAGTGTATCCCAGGGGCAAAGCAGATTTAAATCAGCCCAAACAGTCCAGGATCATATTAACCAATGCAGTAAAAGATTTGGTGGATGCTCTACAAAATAAAAGGCGCTTAATATGGAAGTATTCTTAAATGTACTTTTAATAAAGACATTAGATGGTGTAACAGGATTTGAGGGCTGGTATCTCACAAAACTGCACCTGCAGCATCTGTACCAAGGTATTATGGGATAAGCTAGAGATTTGACATGATCTAATCGATTCAAAGTTCTGTGTAGAAGGGACTGAGTTTCAGGCAAAGATGCTAGGTGGGAGAGTGTTCCACAGGCAGGAACAGCAATGTCTGAGATTTCACCACTGGTATGCTGTATAATCTTTGGAATTGATACAGTACATTGATGTGCAGCTGAAGAAGGTCTAAGATTGAATATGGAAATCTAATTTAAGTGACAGTAACTAATCTGGTACTGAGCCCAAGAGGAAGAGATGGATTTTTCTCTATAGCCTGTTGGGTTAACATTTTCTATCCATGGAGGAGACAGCTTTTGCATAACCTTGAAGTTACCAAAAGTAACAGACTGAGTGTTCTTGAGAATTTACTCTTCTACTAGCTTTGCCAGCCACTTTTGTCCCTGCACAGCTCAGATGTGATTCTGAAAAAGCTGGATGTCTGTTACTAAGAGGAAGTTAGGTATTGTCATGGGCAAACTTTCCCAATCTGCATGTTGCCACTCTCAATTATAAGAAAATGAATAGGATATACTGTATTCTTTTGCCTTGATTTAATTATTAAACCATAGGATACATGCAAGTATTGTCGCAACTGTACAGGGGATTGTCTACAGGATCAATTTAGAGGAGTCCAAGCTGTGTAGTCTAGAGAGAAGGAAGGACCTGATCGAGGACATAAAATATTAAATGGTATCGAGGGGGTTAAGGAAGGACCCGCTTGAGGGTAGGAAATATGGTAGAGAGGGTTAAGGAGGGACCCAAGTGAGGGGAATAAAATATTAAATGGGATAGAGGGGGTTATGGAGGGACCTGATCGAGGGTATAAAATGAAATTAAATTATCAAGGAATACAAAATAGTACAGTATATAACAAAATGAAAATCAGAATAGGGATAGGGCCACTAAGCAATGCACAAGTTAAACTCACAGGTAATGACAGTGAAATGGTAGAAGTATTGAATAATTACTTTGCCTCAGTATTCACCAGGGAGACTAATAGGGGGGATGTGACATTAGAAGACGAGATCAAAAAGAGAGAGACATTTAAGATTGAAAGGAAGGGGGAGGTAATTGCTAAACTAGTCATAAACTAGGCATAGATGCCTTTAAGGGGAAGCTAGATAAGCACGAGGGAGAAAGGAATATAAGGAAATTCAGATAGGTTAGATGGGAGAAGGCTCGTATGGAGCATAAACACCGACACAGACCAGTTGGGCCGAATGGTCTGTAAATTTTAAGTAAATCTATGTAAGTATGAATACTGTACCACACCCTTCAATTCGTGTAATTGGCTGGGTCTTCCACTGGTCCTCTTCTTCATCAAAATAAGCTCTATTCATTATTTTATTCTTTTCTTCCAAAGATATGAAGTTTTCAATTACAAGGTGCCTTAAAGTAAAGTAAAATAATCAGATGTTTTTGTTCAAACCTATGTGAAAGATAAACTTCAAGCCCATGTAAAATAAATAGATTTTCCTTTCAGTACCCATGAATAATAGCACGAGTTTATATATCCAAGATCACTCTCACTAGATTACATTACAAAGCTATCACCAACAGTGAATACAACTTGACGGGGGAGAAAGAAAATCACTTTTGATGGTTTGAGATTAAAATCTTTTTATAATTGACTCATCTTTTACTAATCTCCTAAATTATTTGTCTGATAGCTTATTCAACTACCTTATTATCCTTAGGATAAAGAAGTTCTATCCAGCTTCCTTCCATACTCAATTTACTATTGTTTTAAAAACCTGTTACCCGGTATTTGAACCTTTTACTATAGTGAACAATTTGCCCGGATCAATGTCAAATTCCATCATAATTTTGAAAACTTCAATTAGATCCTTGCGTTCTTTTCCAAAGAAAACAAGTCCAACTTTCTTGAACTTTCCTTTTAACTTTAAAAGTTAATACAACAAATGCAAAGGCTATCAAAAACATTTGATCTTATTTCAGTGGTCCACCCCAGTGTAATAGTTCACTTTCTAGAGATCAATAAAGTTTCCTAACTAGCAAATAGCATGCATCAAGAAAACAAACCTATTAGAAACAATCGATGATTTATTGGAAGAATTTTAAACCCCCTTCTTTAACTATTATTTTGATACCTTTCATATTTATTTTAAGTATTTTTTTCTTCTCCAATACTGGGTACGTACTTAAGTTTAAGTTCCCTGGTTAGTTCATTCTGTGTTTGTTCAAACTCTTGTCGTTCTTCGATGTGTGCCTCTTGCAGATCATGAATCTCAGCTTTTACCGCCTGGAGCTTAGCAAATAACTAACAAAAGAAATTGTTTAAACTACTGAACACGAATGAAGAAATAGCAATCAGACCTCTTGTAAATAGTCAGTGGACTAGCACAGAATCATTGGTTTCTGAAAAAGGGTTTACTTAAAAATAAATTCTGACCATAAAACACAAACACATCTCGTGATATTTTAACATCATAATGAGACCACTAATTGCCAGATGAAATTTCCTTCTTTGTGACGAAATGTCTATTCTTTCCTAACAGGCTGTAATTTGTGACCCCCCCACGAGTGCGCACGCACCCGCAAGGGCCGCGCAAGTTCCGGGTTTAGGCATGTGCGAAAACCCTGAACTTGCGATCTGTCAAGAATTCCCGTGACAGATCCTCCGCATCCCCGGGAGAAGAAGCCTCTGCGCTATTTGCCCAACATCCGCCAGCTGAATGCCCGTGAAATTCTTACGCCTGTTTACGCATAAGAGTTTTAAAAAATAGAAAAATAAAATTTTATCACTCATTTATACTTTAAAAACCCTGTCCAATAAGGTAAGTTTATTTTTAGCCCCGTTAAAACATATAATTTTTTTCTTCAAAAAATTTAATTTTTGCTTAAAATATTTAATTAAATGGCATTTTAATTAATTTTAAATATGTAATTAAAAAATTATTTAATGTGTTCATGTATTTTTTAAGTGATCCTCATTCATTCCGTTTGTACGGAACACCCATAAGTATGAATGGGGATTCCCTTCTTTCATTGGTTGGGCTGGCCTACGTGATCCCAGGGGTGCTTGTGAAGCGCCTGCGCCCCTGGGATATGTGGGTCTCTACCCGCGGGTTACCCAGAGGCACCCAGGAGCGCGAATCTCCGTACCTCCTGGACCGCCAGGTAAATTCGTAGATTTTTTGCAGGTCGGAGGCATCCGCCCGCGGGAAGCCTCCAACCGCAAATTTTGGGCCAACATCTTCAGTTACACAAGAAAAAAATTAGAACCAATTATAGTGCAATTACAAGAGTTTCTATATCTTGTAACATGAAGCATAACAACAATATAGTTCAGAATCCCAGAGGACACTTAGCAAATGAGAACTCTTGTGGACTATTATAAAGCTACAGGAAACTTTGTGATATCCGGCACCGACGTGTTGCCGATCTATCAAAACTGCCGGACATACAAAGTTAATGTTGAAGCATACGGAGGTTTTCATCTCCGTATCTGACAACAAACACTGTTGCTTAGCAACAGCTTCTAAAGAGTCAGCTGCAAGCATCTCTAGCTGAAGCTGTTGCTATAGCTACAGACCTTGCAGTGCCTGACTGGGGAAAAAAAAGAACGAGAACTAAAAAAACTTATAGAAAACGGCTCCTGATTTTTGCTGTTAGATCGAGTATTCCGGACATACAACCTCCGGATAAACCAAAGTTTCCTGTACTTATTGCCTTGTGTATTCGGAGTTTGTTTATGATAAAATTAAAAATGTTACAACTCTGTTTTACAAAGATTAATTTGATTAATATAGTGACAATGACAGGATTATCACATGAAATTACTTGGACTAAAATTAATAGTTTTAGGAACAAAATACATGTGCTCTTATACCATAATGGTTTTAGGCACAAATATGTCTAATGTTACATATGTCTAAGCTTTCATTTGTGTGTAAATGAGATCTGATTTAGAAACAGGCCAGATATGATTTTGGTTTCATATCTAATACAAAACTGATTTCCAATCTTACAGGGCAGTTAACTAGTAGAAAGGTGATTATCTTCCGAGAGGCTTACACCAACTATGTAAATGGACTCGGATATAACAGATGGATTTTAATGTGGATATAAATCACATGGGAAGAAAGAACAGTAAATGTATGCAACATTAAAGAATTCTATTTCAAATCCACAGACAGAAGATGAAAAGAAAAATCATTTGGAAGTGATCAGTAATCAGACCCTGAAAATATCTAGTCAGTGTGAAGCAGTGGTTCAAATGACTAAAGTATGTCATGAAGCAAAAGCCAGGGCGAACACTTCAATGGGATGAGGCACAGAGTGTCCAAAGTAAACTGGGCAAATCTGTTAATGGGTAAAATGACAGGTGATCAGTGGGAGATGTTTAAAAAAGAATTTAATGTGCCCCTGAGGGGCAAGAGCTCGACTTGCCAAAAAAAAGCCATGGACAACTAAAGAGGTAAGGGACAGCATAAAACTAAAGGAAAGGGCATACAAAAATGCAAAAAATAGCACAGATCCTGGCGAATGGGAAAGATACAAAGAACAGCAAAGGGTCATAAAACAGATAGTAAGAGCTACAAAAAGGGAGTATGAAAAGAAACATGCGAGGGATATCAAAATCAATACGAAGAATTTTTATAGTTACATTAGGAAAAAGAGGGTGGTCAGGAGCAATATTGGCCCCTTAAAAACTGAAAGTGGTGAGACTGTCAATGACAATGGGGAAATGGTGGACATGTTGAATAATTACTTTGCATCAGTATTTACAGAAGAAGAGGATAGCATGCTGGAAATCCGAAAGAAACTAATATTGAATCGGGGACAGGGGCTCAATAAAATTAACGCAAGTAAAATAACAGTAATGAAGAAAATAATGGCACTAAAGAGTGACAAATTTCCAGGGCCAGATGGTTTCCATCCCAGGGTTTTAAAGGAAGTAGGTGAGCACATTGCAGATGCCCCAACTATAATCTTCCAAAGTTCTCTAGATTCAGGAAGCGTCACTTCAGATTGGAAAGTTACGCATGTCACTCCTTTTTTTAAATAATGGCGAGAGAGGGAAACCAGGGAATTATAGACCAGTTAGCCTAACATCTGTTGTGGGGAAATTTCTAGAGTCTATAATTAAGGATAGGGTGACTGAACACCTCTCAAATTTTCAGTTGATCAGAGAGAGCCAGCATGGATTTGTGAAAGGTAGGTAATTCCTGACAAACCTGATTGAATTTTTTGAGGTGGTGACTAAAGTAGTGGACAGGGGAATGTCTATGGATGTTATCTATACGGACTTCCAGAAGGCTTTTGATAAAGTTCCACATAAGAGACTGTTATCTCTTCACGGAGTTGAAGGCAAATTATTGACCTGGTTAGGAAATTGGCTGAGCGGCAGGAGACAGAGAGTAGGGATAATGGGTAGGTACTCAAATGAACAGGATGTGACTCGTGGTGTCCCGCAGGGATCTGTGTTGGGGCCTCAACTATTCACAATATTTATTAACAACTTCAGTGATGGCATAGAAAGTCATATATCCAAATTTGCCGATGACACAAAGATCGGCGGCACTGTAGATGAAAGCATAAAATTACAAAGGGATATTGATAGATTAAGTGAATGTACAGAACTGTGGCAAATGGATTTCAATGTAAGCAAATGTGAGGTCATCCACTTTGGACCTAAAAAGGATACTTTCTAAATGGTAAAAAGCTAGAAAAAGTGGATGTCCAAAGAGACTTGGGGGTTCAGGTACATAGATCATTAGAATGTCATGAACAGGTACAGAAAATAATCAAAAAGGTTGATGGAATGCTGGTCTTTATATCTAGAGGACTAGAGTACAAGGGGGCAGAAATTATGCTGCAGCTGTAAAAAACCCTGGTTAGACCACACCTGGAGTACTGTGAGCAGTTCTGGGCACTATACCCAAGGACAGATATATTGGCCTTGGAGGGAGTACAGCGTAGGTTTTCCAGAATCATACCCGGACTCCAAGGGTTAAGTTACGAGGAGAGATTACACAAATTAGGGTTGTATTCCCTAGAATTTAGAAGGTTAAGGGGTGATCTGATTGAAGTTTTCAGGATATTAAGAGGAACAGATAGGGTAGATAGACAGAAACTATTTCCGCTGGTTGGGGATTCTAGGACTAGGGGGCATAGTCTAAAAATTAGAGCCAGACCTTTCAGGAGTGAAATTAGGAAACACTTCTACACACAAAGGGTGGTAGAAGTTTGCAACTCTCTACCGCAAATGGCAATTGATGCTAGATCAATTGTTACTCGGAGATTGATAGCTTTTTGTTATCCAAGGGTATTAAGGGATATGGGCCAAAGGCAGGTATATGGAGTTAGGTCGCAGATAAGCTATGATCTCACTGAATGGCGGAACAGGCTCGAGGGTCTGAATGGCCTACTCCTGTTCCTATGAACAGGGAGCTTGGGTGTATTTGTAGGACAATACACTATAAAATAAACCATACTATTTTGTTCTCCTCGGTGTATGTACAGGAAACTTTGTGCTATCCGGAGGTGAGCTATCCGGCAATCTGGAGCCACCGGCAAAAATCAGCAGCCGTTTTTTATTCTTTTTGTTTGTTTTTTTTGCTTTGTTTGAACAGTCAAGCTGTGCAAGGTCTGTAGCTATAGCAACAGCTTCAGCTAGAGCTTTAGGGCCACACCCGAGTGTTTAGAAGAAGCAACAGTGTTTGTTGTCAAATACGGAGACCGTATCGCTCAACATTAACTCTGGAGAGTACGGCACTTTTTAGGCAACGACAGCAGCTCGGTCCCGTGGGTGCCGGATAGCACAAAGTTTCCTGTATTGTGATGCACAAAACATCACATTTGTGCAGGACAGGCTGGATGGGCCAGTAGATCTTTTCCTGTCCATCATTTTTTTCGTATGTTTGTACATTACTTTCACCAGAGAAGAGGATGGAGGTGAGACATGATGCAAGTCTTCAAATTAATGAGGGGTATAGATAAGGTTGACATAAGTAAACTATTCAACTTGGAAGATAAGCATAGGAATAGAGAACACAAGTATAACATTCACAGCTTCTGCAAGGTTAGAGACTAGAAAAACGTTTTCCTGTCCATAGGATAGTGGATGGGCGGAACTGACTCACAGAGAACGTATTAGATTTGAAGTCAATTGAAACCTTTAAAAGGGAGCTTGATTACACCTGATGAGGAGGATTGAGGATTACAAAGATATTGACAGCTCTGCTTGGGTTTTTTTCAACCAAAGGTAGAGGAAGGAACCTGATGCTCTCTAATGTAGGTGAACAATAAATGATGCGGTACGAATATAGATAATGCCATTTTTGTAGGCTATTTTGTGAAATAAGTATTTTTTTTCCCAATACCTCAAATTTCTACTCAAGCCATGCGAGCCTATAGCTGCAATGTCAATGATCTCTGCCTGCAGACATGTCTCAATCAAGCACAGGAGAGCAATGTGGAGTCACTGCTTCCATACACACACGCACACCATTGGAAGGATGCTGGCCAGGGACTCGATGCTTGAGATTAGGATCTCTTGTGGGTGGGATGGGGCAGTTAGATTGACCATGTACCTTCCCAATCCTCAGGGTCATATACTGGTACGCCAAGGCAAGTACCATCACCTAACTTTTTTTTCTGGTCAAGGGACATTCCTCTCTAATTTCTTTTACATTTTGAAATGATAAAATTACTTGGATATGTTGAATTAAAGTTTTAATTTCATTTTGGTAACTTGCTGTTGGCCAATTAGCTTCAGACAATGAGAATCTGATTGAGAATTGACCACTATTTTAATAACAAGCAACAAACGTAGTAACTTGCTGGTTAAAGGCACACTTCTGATACCGCAATTAACTGCTGACTCTTACAGAATTGCATTTTAAAATTTTACATTTACTTTACCATTATTTTATTGCACTTCATGAAAGTACTGAACCACAGACCTCTGATACTTAGGTTACCTTTTTCAACTTCTTAGTTTTGACATCCACTTCTTGCTGGAGGGAACTGTATGTCTCCTTCAGCTCCAGTGTCTCTTCATCCTGAGTCTCCATTTGCTGCTGCATCTCACGTTCCCGACGTTTCTTAACACAAAATAGTCAGCACAGAACACATAGCAGGAAATCATTTCAGAACTTTTCTTAATGTTTTCACTCTTTTCAAATTGCACATGAACGTTTCAACAACAATAACTCACATTTATATAGCGCCTTTAATGCAGAGAGTAGGGGTAAAGGGTAGCTATTCACAGTGGCACAAAGATCTTTAAAATTATGAAAGGTTTTGATAGAGTGGATACAGAGAGAATGTTTCCACTTGTGGGGAAGAGCATAACTAGAGGCCATCAATATAAGATAGTCACCAAGAAATCCAACAGGGAATTCAGAAGAAACTTCTTTACCCAAAGAGTGGTGAGAATGTGGAACTCACTACCACAGGGAGTGGTTGAAGTGAAAAGTATAGATGCATTTAAGGGGAGGCTAGACAAGCATATGAGGGAGAAGGGAATAGAGGATTATACTGATAGATTTAGATGAAGAAAGATGGGAGGAGGCTCGAGTGGAGCATAAACGCCAGCATGGATTGGTTGGGCCGAATGGCCTGTTTCTGTGCCTTATATCCTATGTAAAACTTTCCAAGGTGCTTCACATGAGCATTATTAAACAAAGTTTGACATCAAACCACATCAGGAGATATTAGGACAGGCGACCAAAATCAGTTACTACAATACTTCTAGCTAGTACTTCATTTCAGTAACGGCATGGTGGATAAAATGTTTTTCAAAACACAAACGTTTGGCCTACAAACATCCCATTGTTATTTTCCTCACAAATACCTTCTGTCTTTATTTATCACCATCTTCATTTTCCTATTACATCAGCCAGCATTTATTGGCAGCTAACTGAGGCTGGGTGTTGGTGTGGGGGGGGGGGGGGCGAAGAAAGGGAGAACACGAGAAACAGCAACCTCACTGGGAGGGGAAAGGGGAGTGATTGACACTCGAGTGATCAGTCAGGAGAAGAATCACTAAGATTGGCATCATGTGACCAATCACTTTGCTCAGTTAGTGGTTGATCTACAGACTGAAGAAAGATTGGCACTACCTTCCCCGCGAGTCAAAATTGTGGAAAACGATTATTCTCGTCACCAGGGCAAGTCTGTGCCAATGCTTCCCCTAGTACGAACCAAGACCTCACCGGGAACGTGTTCTGCAGTAATCAGAGCAGAAACCATATGGTGTGATCGGCCGAAGGTTAGCGACACTTGGACAATATGCATAATTTAAAATAGAAAACATAGAAACATAGAAGATAGGAGCAGGAGTAGGCCATTCGGCCCCTCGAGCCTGCTCCGCCATTCAATGCGATCATGGCTGATCATCCAAATTCAGTACCCGGTCCCTGCTTTCTCCCCATACCCCTTGATCCCTTTAGCCGTGAGAAATATATCCAACTCCTTCTTGAATATATTTAATGAATTGGCCTCTACTGCCTTCTGTGGTAGAGAATTCCACAGGTTCACCACTCTCTGGGTGAAGAAATTCCTCCTCATTTCTGTCCTAAATGGCCTACCCCTTATCCTTAGACTGTGACCCCTGGTTCTGGACTCCCCGACCATCGGGAACATTCTTCCTGCATCTAGTCTGTCCAGTCCTGTCAGAATTTTATAAGTTTCAATGAGATCCCCTCTCATTCTTCTAAACTCCAGCGAGTACAAGCCCAATTGATCCAATCTCTCCTCATACGTCATTCCTGCCATCCCAGGTATAAATCTGGTGAATCTTCGCTGAACGTGGTAAAATTAATTAATATTTAAAACATTTAAATTTCACATTGATAACGTGATATTGACCAATTTGTTCACAGCCCATAGCAACCAGATCAAAATTGAGAAGAATAATCTTTTTATAACTAATTTTTATATGACTACGTTTATTTTGAAAGGCAGAAAACTTGGATAAAACACAAAGGAACTTTGACATCTCTGTTCTAGAACCTTCTGCTGTTCATTAGTGTGATCCACAATATTTTTGCCTCCTACTAGAAGTTTGCTTTCCATAGCCTAGTGAATGATGTGACTAGCACCAATTCTACCATAGGCACAGAATACAATCATGGGCCATTTCACCTTTAACTGAGCAAGAGATGATAAATAATTTCCTACAATTAGGAAGTTAAGAAACCAAAGCACTCCATATCAAAGAAAGGATGCTCTTGTTCTTGTATTATAAACGCTATCTTCTTTTGGTGGGAAGCTACTGAAACAAATAATCTTAAGCCCTTTATAGCAGTGCCATCTCCACCTGTAACTTCAGATCGTTTTGACTCTTTGCTGTCCGCTCCGAGTTACCTGCTCTGCAATTTCTTGACGTCTCTGTTCCAGAACCTTCTGCTGTTCATTAGTGTGATCCACAATATTCTTGCCTCCTACTAGAAGTTTGCTTTCCATAGCCTAGTGAATGAAACATTGAAATTCAATTGCTTACTGTTCAGTTTTGTGTAAATAAAATGCACAGATATTAACCAGTTACAGGTATTTCATAGGTGGAGAACAGTTATCTATTATCCTATTCGTTGAAACTGACAACTTTTATTAGATGATAATTTTCTACTAAATGCCTATAAATATTTTAGCCTCTATACTACAAAATAGGTAGATTTGAAAGCAAATAATAAACACTTACTTTCTACTCGTGTTTTATTCCTGCTATAGGAGACGAGGATTAATTTGAATTCTATTTTTTTTCTTCAATTTGAAACTAAGGTTAGAAACTTTCCACGTATGTTAAAAGTGAAAAAAAAATTGGGTGTCATCTGTTTTTATGATACAGTTGGTGCGAGAGTAGAACTCAATGTTGTACAATTTATGTAACTATGGTGCTGATCTCCACTCTTCATCCTGGTTTCTGGTTCTGTAACTAGCAGGGACCAGGGATGAAGACTAAAGGGTCAGTTCTTCACTGCAATTCCACTGACACAAGCAAAATATCTTGAACTGATAGGGTAGGGAATTACTAATTTTAAAATAGAGTTGATACGTTTTCTTAAAAGCTCATACTGGAATTGTATGCAAAAAAGGGGAACTGCTGTTTGATCACATCATATAGAAGGTAAGTGGATTTACACATGGTCTATGACTGGTTTTGATCGCCTGATGCTGATAGAGATGAATTTTCATTTTTTTTGCCTCTCCCAGAAGATTGCATGACTGCGGTGCGGGAATAGGAAGTGTCATGATTCTCTGGCCATCATGAGTGTGGGGTAGGCTTGAGGGACCAGCTGGTGTTTTCCTTCCCATCATTTTTTTATGTTCATATATTTCAAACAATGAATAATCTACTTATAAATAAAATTCTATACACACATACACAAAAGAAAATCACTGCTTTCCTGCAAGTAGAAATAGCAGTTTACCTGCAATCGGAACAGAATCTGGCAAAGCAATATTTTAATTTGCATGGTCAAAGTTACAAAGCTTTCTCTCCAACTAAGCTAAGAATGCAGATTTTAACATTTAAATGGTTGGGTTGTTCCCACCTGTAAAAGTAATGGTGAGTTTACTTCTGAAATATTAGAAAAACCCAGTACATCTTAGAATAATACACCACTAACTGTATCCTCCGTCATCAGAAATGACTTTTATAGTTCTCATCAGTAAATTACAGAACACCGATTGTTTCTGTGAAGGATATATATGGCACCAGCAGGTAGCACCGCTTTGTAATTCTTACGGACTGTAGTTTCCTTTGTTTGGTTTTCACTATAATTAGTGCGGTATAAAGGAGGGTCCCATCACTTCAGACTTACATTTACCTTTTTGCTTTTAGAAAAAGGGGAAAATAGACCCGTATATTTTTAGGTTTGTTCATTTCCTAGCCAGTCATCAATAGGTGCTAAAACAATTGGCAAACAGGCACTTAAAAATCAGCAATTTGCACACCATCATTAGGAAAATCCATTGGTAATGGCCCATCTACGTTGATTCTATTAATAGTTTGTGCATTTAATCCTTCATAATAAATTCATATTTACATTTTTTCTTTTGTAATTTAATGCTCAAGAGGCTGCAAATTAGACTCATAATATTTTGTTCTGCAGACTTTTATAATGTTTAAGTTACATAAATATGTTTTTCACACGCCTCAGTTCCATCAAGTTGTGTCCCTCATAGCACATGCTTCCTTTCTATTGTTGCAATGTTAACCAGATTCTAAGGCAGCTTCACTTTGCTTTTTTCATCACCCTTTAGTAGTGACCCATCTACATTGATTTTAAATAAAAAAAGAGAAAATGCTGGAAATACTCAGCAGGTCAGGCAGCATCTGTGGAGAGAGAAACCAGAGTTAACGTTTCAGGTCGATGACCTTTCGTCAGAACTGGGATTTTAAAATGGTTAATGCATTTAATCTACTTTTATAATAAATTCAGCGTGGCACTGTGTATTTCCTGGAGGTAGGTCTGGGTAGAGGATGCAGATTGGGGGCATCAGTCCTTTTCAATTTTTGAAATATGCCAGGGAGAAAAGTCAGGTAAGAACAGAACCTGCAGACAGCAGTGCAGAGAAGAGACATCAGAGGAGAATGGAGTGGACAACTGGTCGAAGGCAGTAGAAAGGTCAAGGAGGGGGAGAAACACCATCGCAATTGCACCAGATGTCATTTGTGACTTTGACCATTACAGTCTTGGTACTGCAGGAGGGGCAGAAGACATATTGCAGGGACTTGAACAAGGAATAGCAAGAGTGATGGAAGCATAGTTACAAGATTTGAGATGGCCTGAAAGTAAAAACAAACCTTGCAATCTCTTAGTCAAATGAATAAGATACACTAGATAAGTCACAATGGTGCTGCAGTGGCACTTCAGTTTCGGGCTGAGGTAAATTACAAGGTACAACACGGGGAAATGTGTAAAAGGAAAACAACTGCATGATGGAAATTCAAAATTATTAGAAAATGCTGGAAGTACAGAGCAGATTGTCGGCATTTGTAAAAGGAAAATCAGGAGCAGCACCAGGCGTACCTAAAATGCGGTGCCAACCTGGGGAAGCTGCAACACAGGACTACATGCATGCTAAAATGCAGAAGCAGCATGCTATAGACAGAGCTAAGCGATCAGATCAAAGCTCTGCAGTCCTGCCTCATCCAGTCGTGAATGGTGGTGGACCATTAAACAACTAACGGGAGGAGGAGGCTCCATGAATATCCCCATCCTCAATGATGGTGGACACCAGCACATGAGTGTGATAGACAAGGCTGAAGCATTTGCAACCATCTTTAGCCAGAAGTGCCGAGTGGATGATCCATGTCTGCCTCCTCCCGAGGCCCCCACCATCACAGAAGCCATTCTTCAGCCAATTCGATTCACTCCGTGTGATATCAAGAAACGGCTGAGCGCACTGGATAAAGCAAAGGCTATGGGCCCCGACTACATCCCGGCTGTAGTGCTGAAGACTTGTGCTCCAGAACTAGCTGCGCCTCTAGCCAAGCTGTTCCAGTATCGCTACAACACTGGCATTTATCCGACAATGTGGAAAACTGCCCAGGTATGTCCTGTCCACAAAAAGCAGGACAAATCCAATCCGGCCAATTACCGCCCCATCAGTTTACTCTCAATCATCAGCAAAGTGATGGAAGGTGTCATCGACAGTGCTTTCAAGCGGCACTTACTCACCAATAACCTGCTCACTGATGCCCAGTTTGGGTTCCGCCAGGACCACTCGGCTCCAAACCTCATTACAGCCGTGGCCCAAACATGGACAAAGGAGCTGAATTCCAGAGGTGAGGTGAGAGTGTCTGCCCTTGACATCAAGGCAGCATTTGACCGAGTGTGGCATCAAGGAGCCCTAGTAAAACTGAAGTCAAATGGGAATTGGGGGGGGGGAAAACACTCCAATGGCTGGAGTCATACCTAGCACAAAGAAAGATGGTTGTGTTAGTTGGAGGTCAATCATCACAGCCCCAGGGCATCGCTGCAGGAGTTCTTCAGGGCAGTGTCCTAGGCCCAACCATCTTCAGCTGCTTCATCAATGACCTTCCCTCGATCATAAGGTCAGAAGTGGAGATGTTTGCTGATGACTGCACAGTGTTCAGTGCCATTCGCAACTCTTCAGATAATGAAGCAGTCTATGCCCACATGCAGCAAGGCCTGGTCGACACTCAGGCTTAGGCTGATAAGTGGCAGGTAACATTTGCGCCACACAAGTGCCAGGCAATAACTATCTCCAACAAGCGAACGTCTAACCCCGCCCCTTGACTTGCAACGGTATTACCATCGCCAAAACCCCCACCATCAATATCCTGGGGGGTCACCATTGGCCAGAAACTTAACTGGACCAGCCACATAAATACTGTAGCAACAAGAGCAGGTCAGAGGCTGGGTATTCTATGGCGAGTGTCTCACTCCCTGACTCCCCAAAGCCTTTCCGCCATCAAGGCACAAGTCAGGAGTGTGATGGAATACTCTCCACTTGCCTGGATGAGTGCAGCTCCAACAACACTCAAGAAGCTTGACACCATTCAAGACAAAGCAGCCCGGTTGATTGGCACCCCATCCACCACCTTAAACATTCACACCCTCCACCACCAGCGTACCGTGGCTGCCATCTACAAGATGCACTACAGCAACTCACCAAGGCTTCTTTGGCAGCACCTCCCAAACCCGTGACCTCTACCACCTAGAAGGACAAGGGCAGCAGGCGCAGGGGAACACCACCACCTCCAAGTTCCCCTCCAAGTCACACACCATCCTGACTTGGAAGTATATCGCCGTTCCTTCATCGTCGCTGGGTCAAAATCATGGAACTCCCTCCCTAACAGCACTGTGAGAGTACCTTCACCACACAGACTGCAGCGGTTCAAGAAGGCAACTCACCACTATCTTCTCAAGGGCAACAAATGCTGGCCTTGGCAGCGACGCCCACATCCCATGAACGAATAAAACAAAATTAACGCTTCTGGTGTAGACTCACTGTCAGAAATGGAATAGGAAGTCAAGAGAGCCTCTTTGTAGGATTGATTCATATAGCACTTGGAAATTTACATTACATTTGGCTCAAGAACGGCTGGTATAAAAATAAAAAATTGGAAATAATTCTCTTCCCTAGTACATTGTAGGTACAGTGCCCCGTAAATTGCCTGAAGGGTGCCTTCAAGGATCGTGCAGGAAATCACCTAAAATAGAGTTTTAGCTTGAAAGCTGACCACACAAAATGGAGCTCAGCTGTTGAACTGAATGTTGGGATAAGGCTTTTAGTTAACACAAGTGAAGCTAACCATCACACAGGCTTTATTGCTATGGAGTTTCCCAGATAATTTGGCCATAAAAATCTTCCAAGTTGAAGGCCATAAAACAATTAAAGCCATAAAAGTTCCTAAGCGATGACCTGAGAAAGGATGTGTTTATGCTACATGCATTGCTTACTAGTACGAGAAACCATTATTCCTAACATACCACTTTGATCAAATTAACTGCATTATAAATTCTATGTAGGAACCTCACTTTTAAACCAAGTGGTTACATTCTGCAGCTACCTCGTGTCATTTTCGGCAAATGACCAATCCCACTGATTATGCCATGTTTGACATATACACAAAAAATGTCAACATCTGTTCATCTGGACTAAAACTTCAGGAGCAGCTACCTTAGAACAGGTATAGATATTGAAGATAAAAAAGGGTACAGTTATGAATTTTTCATATATTTCAAAAAGGAAATTTTAATCCAATTTAGGAAAATTAAGGCAGAACAAGTATGCATCACATCTGAACCCAATCGTACCTCATCCAACATTCACGTGCACTTTCTAACAGGAAACATTGGCTAGTGATTAAGAATGGGAACGTTGCTGATTTTCCCCTCAGAAAAAGGAGGCTTATGACAAATGTCAGGAGCAAGATTCAGTTAATAACCAGGAAGATTATGTTAAGTACAGGAGGGAATTGGAAATGTTAATACAGGAGCCAGAGAGAGGTTGCAAAAAAAGATCAGCAGGCAACATTGAATTGAACCTTAAAATATTTTATATATGTATAAAGTGTAAGCAGTTTATTAGAGAAAAAGTTGGGCCTATTAAGGACCCAAAGGGAAATCTTCATGTAGAGGCAGAGGACATGGCAAAAGTATTAAATGAGCATTTTGCATCTCTCTTCCCAAAGGAAGCGGATGATGTGAAGGTTACATTAAAAGAGAGGGAAGTTTTTGACAGGATAGAGAAGACATACTAAAAAGATTAGCATTACTGAAAGTTGGTAAGTCACCTGGTCTGGATGGATTGCATCCAAGGCTGGTGAAAGAAGCAAAAGGTAGAAATTGCAGAGGCATTGGTCACAATCCTTCAATCCTCATTAGATACTGGAGTAGTGCTGGAGGGTTGCTAACATTATATCGCTATTCAAGAAAGGGGAGATGGAGTTCAATGCGGAGAAGGGTGAAGTGAGGTTTTCAAGATGATGAGAGGTTTTGAGTAGATAGAGAAAAAACAGAGGTCATAGATTTTAAATCATTGACAAAAGATCTAGAGGGGCGATGAGAATTTTTTTTCACTCAGTTGTCGGGATCTCGAACGCTCTACCTGAAAAGGTGGCGGAAGCGGATTCCATTAATTATTTTAAAAAGGATTGGACAGGTACTTGACGATAAGGAACTTACAGGGTTACGGACAAAAAGCGGGGCTGTGGAACTAAGCACGACTGCTCTTTCAAGGGACCAGCATAGACACGACGAGCCTCCTTCTGTGCTGTAAGTTTCTACGATGTGGTTTTAGGCTACTCCCTTATTTGGGTGCTGGACTGATAGTCACTAATAAATCCAAGGCAGCGACTGCTGCCAACGAAATGAATTGGTTGCGCATGCGCAGTTTCTGTTTTTTTTTTGGTTGCTCGCTAACTGAAAAGAAAATATTGTTGCCATCACAAAAATGCGGCAGATAATTCGCAGAAACGCCATAAAGGTTTAATCGTTCTGAGTGGAAAAAAACTATTGGGTGAAACTATGCTGTGAAGTCGTTTGCAGCAACTGTTAAATACATCTGTTCATTGCTCCGTGATGAGGCTGTCACAATCATATCGGTAGTGCTCATTTTGTATAGGTTTTGTTTACTTTCTAATTTGGACGCAACTTGATAAAATAACGTGGACACCATGTCGTCTGGAGAAAGTTTGGAGGCTCGGTTTGAAAAAAATGGAATCCATGTTAAAGGATCTCAAGTGCGAAGTGAACAGTGAATGTTTGCTGATTGGTGTACGGAGCTTGCACACCAAACAAATAAATCTCTGCAACCCTCCCCCCAGAGAAATTATCATACATTCATACTTAAACCAACCCGTGATAATTATGGTTCCGAGTGAAAACAAACTGTTAGGTGAAACTATGCTTACGATATTATTATACATTAATAATTAAACCACCACAGAATGCTTCTGCGCAGCTTCCGGTTTATTGGCAGCAGTCACTCTGTAAATCCAATAGGGAATTCAGGAGAAACTTCTTTACCCGGAAAGAAAAGAAAGACTTGCATTTACATAGCGCCTTTCATAACCACCGGACACCCCAAAGCGATTTACAGCCAATGCAGTACTTTTTGATGTGTAGTCATTGTTGTAATGTAGGGGAGTGGTTAGAATGTGGAACTCGCTACCACAGGGAGTGGTTGAAGCGAATACCTTGGATGCATTCAAGAGGAAGCTAGATAAGCAAATGAGGGAAAAGGAATAGAAGGATATGTTGATGAGGTTAGAAGAAGAAAGGTGGGAGGAGGCGCAAGTGGAGCATAAACACCAGCGTGGACCAGTTCGGTCTAATAGCCTGTTTCTGTGCTGTAAATACTTTGTAATACATGTAAGGCACCGTTAAAAATAATCCCAATTCTGTGAGGTTCTATATCACATCCCAAAATCCTGTGAAGTCTTATATCAGTCGGTATCGTATAAATGCCAGCAAAAACATTTTTGCCACATAGTACACTACATGTGGCATTAGATTACAGTCACTAATCTCATCTCAAGAGTTCAGTTGAGATTCATTCCTGTCCCTTTAAGATGTCTTCTGAACCCCTCAACTGGATTACTACCTTGTAATCCATCATCAGCCATCCAATATCTTCAAAACCATTATCTACTACTTAACAGAATACCATGAGAATTTTATTTGTTTCCATGCTTTTTTCGGTGTGGATCACTTAGCGGCACATATAGAAGCTGTATCAAAAATCTAAAAGGAAAAATGTATATAGGAAAAGCCTGATCATAACCAGGGTACACTATCTCTTATAATGTTCGTTACGTTACTGTAATATCCCATTTTTGCCATCGGGCGGTACTGTAATAAACCTCCATAATCCAAGCTATTGTTCAATTCTGCCACTGTGCTGTGTGCAGTAGATAGTTGTCTACTGCAGTTGTTCTGTGTTTCTGCACAGCACCACTCAGCGGCAAAAAATGAGAATTGCAGGAACAGAACTGTAGAAACAGAGCTGTTTACAGTATTGAATTTATCCCACTGTCTGTGCTGACTTGGTACTAAATCAATCCAAAACTAATCCCATTGGCCCACTCTCTCCAGACACCTGTATCTTCCGCTGCTTCAAATAAATCACTTCAAGATGAGTGTCAAAACAAAGACAGTAAATGCTGGATGTAGACAGCCAGTTCATTGGCATAGGTGTGATTTCCACTCCCATCACTCCACCATTAGCAGCCATGCCTTCAGCCGTCTAGACCCTACACTCTGGAATTCCCTTCCTCAATCTTTCTGACTCTTTACTCCTCTTCTCATTTAAGATCCTCCTCAAAGCCCTCTGACCAAGATTTTAGTCATTCTTCCTAATATCCCCTTTGGCTCGACATTAATTTTTGTCTGATTAAGCTTCTATGACTTTTTTTCCAGCATAAATCAAAAGCTGTCGTCGTTGGAAGAAGTGGTTCTGACTAAATGTCTACATCTGAAATATTAACCCGCCCTTCTGTTGACAGACCTGCTGCAAATTTCCTGCATTTTCTATTTTTATTTCAAACTTACAGCTTTCTAGCCTTCTCAGTATTTGTCTATGATGTTTCACCCAATGACAAGAATCATAGGATATACAGCACAGAAACAGGCCATTCGGCCCAACCAGTCCATGCCGGTGTTTATGCTCCACTCGAGCCTCCTCCCATCTTTCCTCATCTAAATCTATCAGTATAACCCTCTATTCCCTTCTCCCTCATATGCTTGTCTAGCCTCCCCTTAAATGCATCTATACTTTTCGCTTCAACCACCCCCCGTGGTAGTGGTTTCCACATTCTCACCACTCTTTGGGTAAAGAAGTTTCTTCTGAATTCCCTATTGGATTTCTTGGTGACTATCTTATATTGATGGCCTCTGGTTATGCTCTTCCCCACAAGTGGAAACATTCTCTCTGTATCCACTTTATCAAAACCTTTCATAATTTTAAAGACCTCTATTAGGTCACCCCTCAGCCTTCTTTTTCAAAAGAAAAGAGACCCAGCCTGTTCATCCTTTCCTGATATGTATACCCTCGCATTTCTGGTATCATCCTTGTAAATCTTCTCTGCACCCTCTCCAGTGCCTCTATGTCCTTTTTATAATATGGCGACCAGAACTGTACACAGTACTCCAAGTGTGGTCTAATCAAAGTTCGATACAGGTTTAGCATAACTTCCCTACTTTTCAATTCTATCCCTCCATAAATAAACCCTAGTGCTTGGTTTGCTTTTTTTATGGCCTTGCTAACCTGTGTCGCAACTTTCAGTGATTTGTGTATTTGTACTCCGAGATCCCTTTGTTCCTCCACCCCACCTAGACTCGCACCCTCCAAGTGACCTCCCTATTCTTCCTACCAAAATGTAATACCTCACATTTATCTGTGTTGAACTTCACTTGCCAATTATATGCCCATTCTGCAAGTTTATTAATGTCCTCCTGTAATTTGTTGCAGTCCTCCTCAGTATTGACTATTTCCCCCCCCCACCCCCCAAAATTTGGTATCATCTGCAAATTTAGAAATTGTGTTTTTGATTCCAAAGTCTAAACTGTTAATGTAAATTGTGAACAACAGTGGTCCCAGCACTGATCCTTGTGGAACACCACTACCCACCTTCTGCCACTGTGAATCAGTCGCTACAATTTCATCAAATGTACTAGTCAGTAATTTTCAATTTTCCAGTAATATTGCTCACAGTGAGGCAGAGAATATGCTGTTTTTAGCACTAGAGGTATTTATGTCATCCAGGCCATTGAGTTGCAATGACTAAGTCAAAAGCTAGTTTTATTAAAAGGGGTATTTTGGAATTTTTAAATGGTGCTTTGGAGACTGAATTCCACAACTTGTCCATTATTGTTTGAAAACCACAAATCATTATTATATATGTGTGAATACATACTTTAATTTATATGCCACTATTAACATCGACTCCCAACCCCACCAAGCCAGATTCCCAGCGGCTCATACCACCGCCCCCACCCCGCATCGAGGCAGATTCCTGGCCCCTCATAATGTCCCCATCTGAAGCAGATTACTAGCCCTTCAACCCCCCCCCTTCCCCTACGGAGGTAGATTACCATTCCCCCACAACCCCCCTTCCCCACTCACCAAGGCTCTTGATAACCCCCATCCTGTGCCAGATGACCAGCTATCAACAGACCCCCCCCCCCCCCCCCCCACACTGAGGCACAGTGCTGACCCTCCATCACCGATCCCCACACCCAACTGAAGCATATTACTGAGCTTCATGTCCCTGCCGGGGCAAGTTTCTGACACTAAGATCATCCCCCCTCCAGACAGCCAGATTTTCCACTCTTCAACACTTCCCTCCCCTGCTGAGGCAGCTGTCCCTCTTTTGCACCTCCCTCCCGAGAGACAGAAGCAGAGGATGAGAGAGATGATGAGAAGTTGGGGGAACACTTCTACATGCAAAGGGTGGTAGAAATTTGGAAAACTCTTCCACAAATACCAACTGATGCTAGGTCAATTGTTAATTTTAAATCTGAGATTGTTAGATTTTTGTTAACCGAAGGTATGAAGGGATATGGGACAAAGGTGGGTCTTTGGAGTCAGGTTACGGATCAAGCATGATCTCATTGAATGGTGGAATAGGCTCGAGGGGCTAAATGGCCTACTCCTGTTACTACGAGAGTAAAAGAAAGAAAGACTTGCATTTATATAGTGTCTTTTACGTCCACTGGACATCCCAAGGTGCTTTCCAGCCAATGAAGTACTTTTTGAATGTAGGGAATGCAGCAGCCAATTTGTGCACAGCAAGCTCCCGCAATGTGATAATAACCAGATAATCTGTTTATTTTAGTGATGTTGATTGAGGAATAAATATTGGCTAGGACACTCTCCCTAGAGTGAGAGAGAAAACAAGCACAAAGAATGAAAAGCTAACACAAAGACAGCAGCGGCAGGTGAAGAGAGTGACCATCTTTCTGACTTACTCTGCGCAACACCACGGGAAACTGACTAGCAATGTATAAACAAATCTTATGTCTGAATGCACTTTCCGTCAACTTTTTCATTATAAATTCCTACACTCATTAAAAAAAACGGACCTATCTAAACTTCTCACTCTGTAATGATACCCTCCTGGCAGTGGAGGCGCTGCAGCACCATTACTGGCAGGAGGATGTAATTACAGTGACAAGTTTATACGGGGAGTTTCCAATATAACTGTGGACAGAGGAATTTATAAAAATGAGGACAGAATGTACAACTTTAAAATTGGGGCTGAATTACCCCTCGCCCTCTAACCCCACTTCACCTGAAGCCTACAATTAGTTTTGACTCCCGTGTGCAAGGCCATAATTTCAACTAGTGTTTTCGGAAAAATATAGAACCTTGAATGTTTGCATTTGATATCATTGCAAGACTGCAGTGAACTCTGAAACGCAAAGGTTTATTAAAATAAAATGGTTAATAAGATATTTTGTGTCAATTAGAAAGAAAAAGACTTGCATTTCTATAGCGCCTTTCACGACCACCGGAAGTCTCAAAGCGCTTTACAGCCAATGAAGTACTTTTGAAGTGGAGTCACTGTTGTAATGTGGGAAAGGCGGCAGCCAATTTGCACTCGGCAAGCTCCCACAATGTGATAATGACCAGATAATATTGGCCAGTGTTAACTCCCCTGCTCTTAGTGCCATGGGATCTTTTACGTCCACCCGAGGTCACAAAGATGGATGCAAAATCAGCATTTAAAAAAACTAATGTATTTGGCACCCCAAAAAAACCCTTTCCCATGTGCCATCTTTTGGACTTTACATCACATCATGTTGGTTATGTCACACATCTACTCACCACTTCCAACCCTGGTTCTAAAGATTGGGGAGAAAAGAGGAATAAAACGGTGTCATCAAAATTAAATCCACACAGGTGTTATAAACACACTTTCACTAGGTATTGAGTAAAGAAGAATTTGAATGCATTTACAATTACAAAGAAACACTTTTGTAACTCACTAATGACTTCACTGCTGAGAGGTTGGGTCTTGCAACATCACCAATCCTGATCAAGTAACCTTTATTTACTAGCTGCGAAGGCAAGTACTTTCAACAAAATGTTCCATTTACCTTTTAATTAGTACAGTCCCTTACAGTGGACCGAACAACTGAGCAAAAAATGATCAGAATGTGTGTTATCTGACTTATACCCTACTTACACCGGAAATGGAAACACATTTCAAACCAATATACTGGCTTCATTTCTTGATTCCCCACTGACTTGGGACAGACAAGCATCATAGCATCTTCCTTTCAAAGCACAGAGAGTTTCTGAGACTGCATTGAACCCCACATAACTGTGTTAAACATCATACTTTGCACAACAGTGTAAAATACAGCAAGTCATTTCATACAGTTTTTTTCTATTTCAACTGAAGCATTTTCATGTTATCTATATAAACCAAGGTTTAAAGTATTACCAATGAAGATTCAGGTTAACCAATAATTCATGCAATACTTTAATCACTATACCTTAATTTTAGTGGCAAGGGTCTCGGAGGCTTCCCTCTCTCTCCGCACATCTCCCATCTTTTTCTCCTTTTCACTCAACAGCTTCTGTTTCTCATCCGCCACTAAGCTGTGGTCATCTAGAATGGCTTTCTTTTCTCTCTCCAGCTTTTCCTGTTGTGCCCGCCAGTATTCAGGTTCATTTTTAATTCCTTCTTCATCCTCTTCTCCATCTCTGTCATCTTCTTCTATCTCCTCCTCTCCTTCTCCCCCCTGTCTCCTTCGATTCTTCTTCTTCTGCTTGTCCACACCCCGCTTCTCCAGTTGAGCTTTCAGCCGAGCTATCTCCTCCTGGAACTCTCTCAAAAGTGCATCTTTGGGATCTTCATTTACTCGAGGTTTATTCTTAATGTTCTTGGCTCGATTTGCGTATCGTAGTGTTGTAAGAGTCTCTTCACAATTATAGGAAGCAGGACCAATATTTGCCACCATAACGGTTTTGGCATTCCCTCCCAGTGAGTCCTGAAGCAATCGAGTTAGCTTTGAATCCCTGTAGGGAATGTGAGTGCTTTTACCATCCACAAGTGCAGATATCACATTGCCCAGTGCTGAGAGAGAAAGGTTAATCTTTGTTGCTTCTTTTAGCCGTTCCCCTTGGGCTCCAGTTTTAGCTTGTCGTTCACTGCCAGCAAGGTCTACTAAATTCAACTTTCCGACACGGATATGGTTCTCTCCGTCAAGTCCAATTTCACTGCACTCAACTGTTATAACAAAGATGGCATGGGAACGAGAGCTGTGTTCATTCATGTTTGTGGCACCAACAGACCGATTCTGATTGCCAACATTCATAACGTGTTCAATTTCTTTCACATTTTTTGTCACAAAAGAAGACAAGTCTTTGACATACACACCAGTGTCTGGCCTCTCCTTCAGCTCCAACCTTGTTGTTTGATCTTTCGCTAGTAAATCCTTTATTTCCTCTTGGTAAATCTCCAGATACGATGCCCTTACCAAGTACTGCTGATTTTGTGATCGAGAGATGTGTGTGAATATGTGCTCAAAGGAATTTGGGATGACGCCTCTCCTTTCAGGGTCTGTGCGGAGTCCCTCCATGGTGTATGTTTTCCCGGTTCCAGTCTGTCCATAAGCAAAAATTGTCCCATTAAAACCCAGTAGAACTGATTCCACAAGAGGCCGAAAGGTCTCATCATAGAGTTCTACTTGTTTAGAATTGGAGTCATACACAGCATCAAATGTGAAAGTCTTGGGTAATTCACTTGGACCTCCTCTGGGGTTTTTCACCAAAATCTGACCCAGTTTTACATCTATGTCAACAATCCTTCCATAGCCACCTGCAATTTCCTTCTCGTTCATTGGCCGACACCGCACAACCACCTTAACTGATTCAGAACTTTTTAACTTTGACATTGTGAGCGGTAATGAAATTCAAATGCTAAGAAATGTTCTTGCCAGTGAGCACCACCAACCTGTAAAAGAGATTTAACACTCATCAATCTCCTATTAAACTCAATTAGTCTACTAAACACAAACTAATGGCAATATATCACATTGACAAAATCAATTAATAATCTTAAAAATCTTCATTAAGTGTGGTCTACATAAGGTTAACTGCAGTCATTTATAATATGGTGCGCGTTCTTGGTTGCATTACCTAGCCATTCATTTAGGATGCGGACAGTAACTTGCACAGTATTTAACAGCAACACTATAGCTTTCCAAAGTTGATCCTTGTCCTAGTTGATATTTGCATTGAACATCTGGAAAATTTCCATGCTCAAAAATGTAAAGCTAAAAAAATATTGTGCAATTTACAACCTTATAAGCATTATTTTGCCAATTTCATACCAAAAGATGAAATCTGCCACAGTTCAATATTTTTCCATTTTGCCCCACAGAACAGCGTTAAGCATTCATGCGCTATGCTCAAGATTGTACAACTCAGCAAACCTAGGCTTTTTATTTAATTAATTCTTGGGAGGCTGGCATTGCTGGCATTTATTGCCCATCCTTAGTTGCCCTCGACAAGGTGGTGGTGGGCCTAACTCTTGAACAGCTGCAGTCCTTGTGGTGAAGGTGCTCCGACAAAGCTGCTAAGTAGGGAATCCCAGGATTTTGACTAGGGGCACGGCTAGTTCAGGAGCACGGGTCTTTAGCACTATAGCCAGGATGTTGTCAGGGCCCTTTGCTGTATCCAGTACACTCAGCTCTCGCGTGGAGTGAATTGAATTGGCTTTAAACTGGCATCTGCGATGGTGGGGACATCAGGATAATGCCAAGAAGGATCACCCACTCGGCACTTCTGGCTGCAAACCCTTCAGCTTTGTCTTTTGCACTCACATGCTGGGCTCTGGCATCGTCGAGTATAGGGATGTTCACGGAACCTCCTCCTTCCGTTAGTTGCTTAAGCATCTACCACCATTTATGACTGGATGTAGCAGGTTTGCAGAGCTTTGTCCTGATCTGTTGGTTGTGGGAATCACTTAAATCTATTTATAGCATGCATGTAGCCCACGAGGTCACAGATTGCAGTGATATACAATTCTGCTGCTGCTGATGGCCCACAGTGCCTAATTGCTACCCAGTTTTGAGCTACTAGATGTGTTCCTAATCTATCCCACTCAGCATGGTGGTAGTGCCATACAACATGATGCAAGGCATCCTTGGTGTGAAGACAGGACATTGTCTCTACGAGGACTGTGAGGGAGTCACTCCTACCAATGTTTTCATGGACAGATGCATCTGCAACAGGTAAATTGGTGAGGATGAGGTCAAGTAGGTTCTCTCGCCACCAAGTCCAGTCTTGCAGCTATGTCCTTCAGGACTCAGCCAGCTTGGTCAGTAGTGGTACTACTGAGCCACTCTTGGTGATGGACATTGAAGTCTCCCACCCAGAGCATATTCTGTGCCCTTGCTACCCTCAGTGCTTCCTCCAAGTGGTGTTTAGATTCGAATTTTACCAATTCATCGACTGAGGGAGGGCAGTAGGTGGTAATCAGCAGGAAGTTTCCATGCCCCTGTTTGACCTGAAACCAGGAGAATTCATGGAATCAATGTTGAGGATTCCCAGAACCGCTCCGCTCAGACCCCTGCAAACTGTATACCACTGTGCCCCCACCTCTTGTAGGTCTGTCCTGCTGGTGGAACATGACATATGCAGGGATGGTGATGGAGGAATCTAGGACATAGGTATGATTCTGCAAGTATGACTATCAGCCACTGTCAGGCTGTTGCAGGGATATGGGGAGAAGGCAGGGACAGGGTACTGAGTTTGGATGATCAGCCATGATCTCATCGAATGGCAGAGCAGGCTTGAGGGGCCGAATGGCCTACTCCTATCTTCTATGTTTCTATGCTTGACTAGTCTGTGGCACAGCTCTCCCCCAACATTAGTGAGGAGGACTTTGCAGGGTCGAGCAGGCTGGGTGTGCGTTTGTTGTGTCCTGATTCGATTCCTAGGCAGCCGAGCGGTGCAGCCGGTTTGATTCTTGCTTGTCTTTCTCGTAGTTTGATACAATGGAATGACTTGCTAGGCCACTTCAGAGGGTATTTAAGATTCAAACATGTTGGTGTGGGACAGGATTCACATACAAGCCAGACTGGGTAAGGACGCCAGGTTTCCTTTCCTAAACAACATCAGTAAACCAGTTGGATTTTTAACAACTATCCGGCAGCTTCACGGTCACTTTTACTAACCACAGGTTTTTTTTTAAATAAATTGAATTCAAATTCTCAAACTACCATGGTATGATCTGAACTCACGTTTTCTGCATTACTAGTCCAGTAACATAACCACTACGTTACCATACCCCGTTTTCCCCAACAATATGTTAATTTCACAAAACAGTCAGGTCCTTGCATCCTTGTTCTGCTACATTACACCAGGGTTTTATCATCATCAGTTTATTGGTCCATTCTTTCACAAACTTGACATGAATTCTATCCAATAAAATGACATCATTAGATTTTAAATTTACTTTCATCATGGATACAATGTCAGCTAATAAAGTTTTATTTCGTGTCCACAATTCAATTCAGGCATTAAAACTTATGGCGTTTTGGCCACATATCAGTGAAGGAGTTTGCAATTTCACTGCAGTATTGTTTACTGGCTGAAGTAAATCCCGTAGAAATCGGTTACTTAATCTTGCGCTTTCCTTCCATGGCTTGTGAGGTAATCTGAACCCCTGGAATAATTTTAAGCCATAATACTCACTCTCAATCATCCACAATTCTAGATATAATTTACTCTAGGAGGGTTCAGATCACTCAACCTGCAGAACTGAAGTCAAAAAAGCTCTACTTGCATCTAAAATTTTTATGACCTTATTATAGCCTCCCTCTCATGAGAATAAAGAAAGACTGGAAGAAACCTTTATTTACAAAAAAAAATGTTTTTTGTGCGCATCAATGTTCGGGATGTCAATAGAGGGGAAAGGAACACTTTCCATTTCAGGCACCTAGGGGGAAAAATTGAGTTGCCGCCCCACCGCGGCCAAAATTGAGTGGTAGCGCCCCAAGAGGGAAGCGGGGCGCTACTGGAAGCATTGCGTCTGTCGGTAAGTCAGGGGGCGCTACCGAAGATTGCAGCCGGGGCGCTGCGCACGGTGATGACGTCATCGGCCGCGGCGCAGCACCGCGCTAATGGTTACCGCCACCGCTAACCTGAATCTCACGGGGGGCGTTGGCGGCGCCGCGCCTGGGCGCTAACGGGAGGTGCAAAGCAACCAAATTTTTCCCCCCTGGTGTCAGCAAATACTCCCAGTCACTTGCAGAGCAAAGCTCCCTGTACTCCGTTCCAATAATGTGCCTCAGCTCCCACCTCAGAGAGCCTTACTGTACCACAGTAATATAAATGTGTTTCTCCATGCCAATTTTGGTCTGAAATGACTGATAGAAAAATCTTCTGTGATATCACCACCATAAAATATTGCCATGATTTATATGGGGCTATACCAGTAATAATGGACTTGTTTAATTGTGAAGTGTAAAGGAGCTAAAAAGTGTAGTATATTGTATATCAGATAACACACAGTCCACACTGTGGTAACACAAAGGTTTGAGATTATGTCATGATTTATCAATTATTATATCTCAATTCTGAGATGTCTCATTACTTTAGAAGAAACACCAGGGTGTATTAATCTATATAACGATTTCTTACTGTTTTTAATATTGTATTGGCAGGGGTGTTATAGCAAAGTGTTAAAGATGCCCAGCTCTTGCAGACAAACCACGTGATTTGATAATGCAGCAATATTGCAATGCATTTTGACGAACAGTGGTATCAGGATTGATTTTATTAACTAACAGAGAACATGATAGCTTTTACGTATTTATTCACTAAAGACATTTACACTTTTAAATAGAATTAGGTAGATGTATACACCTTACTGAAAATCCTTTCTTCCTTCCCCAACCCAAATTTCTCCCTTCATGACCTGAAGGCAAAGATCCATGTTAAGGTGTGGTTCCATGAATCCTTCTGTCCTCTTGTACCTCATAACATGTGTGCAGTTTACTGAACGAGTGAGGTAATACAGCAATGACCAGACCTGTCTTCAGCCACATACATACACACACCCTCTTGCTGAAGCCACTGATAAGCACTCAGGAGGTGGAATCCTCTTTCTTGCCGAGACCAACTGTTAGACCCCTACAACAGAGATTAATTAACTCAACAGAAGCTGGGATCTGAACCTGGTACAGTACTTTCCCAGTGTGGAAAGTTCAGTTCCACACTGGGTTTACAAACTGAGCCATCAGGGTATCCTAACCCAAATTTGGATTTTAAAAATGTGTTTTCCATTATTCTATTGATGTCCTTGGTTGTATTTGCATTATCCTATTTCCAGAGAGGGTCATTGTTGCTTAAGTTAAGTTAATAAGGCAGCACAGAAAAAAGTGGGCTGGAACCCACTCCCCTTCTTAATTCACAGTTGTGCCTACTGGATCGACCCGT
This sequence comes from Somniosus microcephalus, assembly GCF_052327205.1. Taxonomy (NCBI): domain Eukaryota; kingdom Metazoa; phylum Chordata; class Chondrichthyes; order Squaliformes; family Somniosidae; genus Somniosus; species Somniosus microcephalus. The sequence continues at coordinate 165,172,096 of NC_140999.1, read as the reverse complement.
AAAAATCTAAATTCAAACTCAAGTCTTCCTGTCAGGAGCCAAATACCCCAGAGCTATTCCAACACAAATCAAATTTCACCTCAAAGATATTGCTACTAGCCTCATGGGATTGAAACATTTTTTTATTGGATAGAGGAAGTTGAAGAAATGAAACCCTACAGCCACTATAAATACATTTTTCATTAAATTAAATCATTCAAATCATAGAAGACTATTTCTAGTCATGTACCAATTGTACTCTACCAATAAAGGGGGGGGGGGGGGGAAGAGAGACAAAAGTAATTTCAAAACAGAGGGAAAGAGAAGCTGAATGAACTACAATGTACTACACATGAGAATCTTGATTCATCCTAATTACACTCTCGGGAATAAGAAAGGCCCATGAGGGGAATACGAATGAGAGAATTAGAACCAAATTCTCACGCTGCATCCTGCAACTGGAGCCAACACACCAAGTGAATTAAAATACAAAAATTTCAACATCTCAAATGAGCTCCATTCATAAGGAGACATGAAGTTTCAAGAAGTGGCGCCCACAGAAGACTGAGAAATACTAAAAGGAGGCTTTGTGGATTCTGTGCCTGCACTGTTGATCGCTATGGAAACAGCTGTAAGCAATGAGAGAATTCCTTGCACCAGTGTGTGTTTATTTGCCTTACTGCACTAGTAAATACACAATCTGCATCTTACATCAGTGAAAATAAAAGTCCAATGTTGTGGAATTACAATGACAAAGTCATATTACTAAAGGAGTTTCAAATGATTTTCTTAAACTATAAAAGAGTTAAAAACATTCAAGTATTACATAAATTGAACAGACTATGGTCAACAGCACGATAGAGTATCTTCACTCATGAGGCTGACCATAACTCACTTACGATTTTGGCAGTTTATTCTGCAGGACACAATATATTATCTATATAATGAGTGAGTGTGTTTGCGCAGCAACAATATACTACATTCAATGCCAATGCTAAGTCTCTGTTGGCACTGCTTTTTGTTTTTGTTCATGCTAGCTTTAAAAATTACAATGCAAAGAACCTAACGATATCCTATGCAGCACTTATTAGCCTTCAACCTTTGCATCAATGCACTGGTTTAGATGTACACGACAAAAGGAGGAAGCATAACTCAGTGTGCATTTGCACTACAAGTTTAGCATCTGTATGAAGTGGTTTGGGCTTTGCACCAATACTAAAATTGTGTAGGTGTTGAGGCTAAAACTGATTCCACAGCAAAGTGAAACCCCTCCACTTTGCTTCAGTGTCAGGTTGATTCCTCTCTTGAGATTCAGTCTGTATTTCAACTTTGACAATCAAGCAAGACTGTCAAGTGCACTATGTTCGACATCCTGCAGGAGAATGTCTCAAAGAGGGAGGTACTGTATAACCCAGCCTCACACAGCTATGGAAACAGCTGCAAGGATTCAGCTAAGCTATGCCAGAGTCCACAGGGTGTATTTTTTTTAGTTCAGTGCAATCACCACATATATTCTCAGTTCTCTGGCTGATATTACTTCCCAAAACACTGAGGCAATTACAGTACTACAGGGATAAGCAGCATGTGCCACAGCAAAATCCAGATTTACAGCTGAAGATCTTATTCTACACTCACTCGCAGCTGTGCGCCAGAGATGAGCTCGTTCTCAGTGAAGCATTAAACCTCATTTTACCATGATCATCAGATATGTGGTAGTTATACTCACCACAATGCAATTGCTTTTACTGCTGTTGTGTTATGCAGCCATATAGAATGTGGAAACTCCCAGTATTCGTGGAAGATCCTTTAAAATAATTTAAGTATTCAGTATGGCAGACTTAGATAAACCTGAACATGTCACAAAGAAAGCACATTCAAAAACATTATATAAGATTAAATACAATACCACAAAAAATTAATTGAAAGCACTTAAGCGTTGATTGAAAATCAGGTATTTTAAACTCCAAAATATGCCCACCAGGAGCGGGATTACACTAGATGACCAATTTAAGAGATAGTAACTGACCCGCGGGAGGCAGCAATTGGCCAAGCACTCGTTGGCCCTTACACCCTGCATCTCTACCACTTCCCCAACACACCAGGCCCACACTCGTTGCTCCTTCCTCCCTCCACCCCAAAGCTCCCAAGGCCAGACAATCGTTGCCCATCTTCTACCTCACCACCCCACCCACAATCAATCCTGGACCAAGCACTCTCCACTCCCCCCGCTTTCACTTCGTCACTCCTGGACCGTCACACTCAGGCCCTCACACCCACCCACCACCTCCCCCCCGCTCCCCACATCATCGAGTCGGACACTCTCCCTCATCACTCCGGAAACTCTCCCTTTTCCCTCATGGGCACTCCCCCGCCCTTCCACCCATCGCTCCAGGGTGCCCCTCCTGCAACCACTCCCTGGGCACCCCCCCTCCCCTCCCCTTCACTCCTGGGCACACCCCCCTCCCTCCCCTTCACTCCTGGGCACCCCCCCCCTCCCTCCCTTCACTCCTGGGCACCCCCCCCCCCCTCCCCCTTCACTCCTGGGCACCCCCCCCTCCCTCCCCTCACTCCTGGGCGACCCCCCCCCTCCCTCCCCTTCACTCCTGGGCACCCCCCCTCCCTCCCCTTCACTCCTGGGCACCCCCCTCCCTCCCCTTCACTCCTGGGCACCCCCCCTCCCTCCCCTTCACTCCGGGCTCCCCCCTCCCTCCCCTTCACTCCTGGGCACCCCCCCTCCCTCCCCTTCACTCCTGGGGGCCCCCCCCTCCCTCCTCCCTTCACTCCTGGGGGCCCCCGCCCTCCCTCCCCCTTCACTCCTGGGGGCCCTCCCTCCCCTTCACTCTGGGGGCCCTCCCTCCCCTTCACTCCTGGGGGCACCCCCCTCCCTCCCCTTCACTCCTGGCCCCCCCCTCCCCTTCACTCCTGGGC